>NC_041009.1:44124249-44432035 GCF_004193775.1 Glycine soja | reverse complement strand
GTATGCTAAATCTTCGGTCTATTTCCTTCCCAAAGAACATTTAGGTTTTTTCTTCTTTTTTTGGTGATTTCTGTTTCCTTAAATGGCCAGTGTAATTGAGTAATCAATCCTCTGTATATGCATGAACTTGGAGTGGGTATTATATGTCAGAGTTCACTATTTGAAAAGAGAGGCTTTCACTCTTTCTCATTATTCAATTGGACACCTTAACATTCTCTTCAAATGGAGTAAGGCTTTCACTCAGAAGTGCATTTTGCACTACTTCCACAATTATTCTAAAAGTATTTGACATTTTCAAACTACCTTGTTTTATTTATTTTCCCAACTTATTTCTTAAAATTAATTATTTTATCTTTAAATTAAATTTTAGTAGTTTTTTTTAAAGAATGTCGATAGTTAAAATAATTTTACAACACAATTTAACTTATTAATTGCAAAACAAAGTCATTTGTTTTAATTTTCATTTATTCAACTACCAACTCTAACATTTTGCACACATATAAGAGTAAGACGGTACGATAACTCCCCCCTGCATTGCGATTTGCGAGAAGCCTTTGGCATTGAAGTACTTTATTTTTTATTTTATTTTAATTTTCATCTATTATATTTTTCCACTGTTATTTTACACTAGTCAGTAACTTGTAGTAAAAGACTGTCTAAAAGTTTAAAGCCACATAATTTTACTCTTACCAATATTTTTGGAAAGAGAAGTCAAATTTGATTATAAATATAACTGATCTGTAGTATTAATTGCTCCATTTAATTTCATTTATTATTGAATACCCCGCCACACTTTCTTTTGACTTTTGAGTCCCATAATCTAGACGGTTGCTTAGTATTACATAGTTGTCATGGAGTTAAACTGTTAAATAAGAAATGGGATTAATATTAATATACAATATTTTCATCTTATTTTTTTCATCATATTTATTACATCAATTACTTTTTCTTAGTTGTTCTTTTTAATTATCACCTCTTCCATACTCCTGTTCTGCACGTACCTTCCCCATTTTCCAAAAAGAGAAAACGAGTAACGATAGCTTAATATATTCTACCGACCGAACAAACGAGATGGCCGGAAAAATATTGAAATTGTTACGTTTAAAAATTAAGTGGGTAACTTCTACGTGGGTGAATGAAGCCATGAAGGAGAAAGATAAAAAGAAGAAAGGTGATTGATGTAATAATGAATTAATGGGAAAAAAGAGATAAAAAAGAAAATAGGATACACTAAAATAAGATGTACTATGATAGTAATAATTAAAAGTGAATTACTTGCAAAAAAAGAAGACTACTTTAATACGAAAGCAGAGCAGACATTAATATGAGGGAGAATATGCAACAAAATTAAACTAAAATAAAAAGTGAGATAACTTATGGAATCCATTTAATGTATTTTCTGAGCTGTACTACTAAATTAAAAAAAAAAATTGTGATGCGATAGAGGATTCATGAAGGCATTAATAAATAATAATTTATCAACATGTCCCAGTTGCATCCAAAAGTTTCTTATTATCTCCTGTCATCTAAAAGAAAAGTGAATTAAAAATTGTAATTCCCTCTTTTGTGTTCCATCTTTGAGAGACCCTCAGATCCACCAACATAGTCATCATTTTCCTTGACATTTTCACCGGCCGCTACAATACAACCACCTAGATTCAAGGAAGAGAATTCAAAGAGAAAGAGAAAGAAGGGAGGAAAAGAAAATCAATCATGGATATTGGTGAAGTTGAGAGGTTCATCAAGGTATGGCTCACAACCATCTCATGTCTATGCTATTGTTATTACATAACTTCTAGAATACCCAAAGGCTTCTTAAGGCTTCTCTCCCTTTTCCCTATTCTCTACCTCTTCCTCATCCTTCCCTTGAACCTCTCTTCCTTCCACCTAGCTGGCCCCACCACCTTCTTCCTTGTTTGGCTTGGCACTTTCAAACTCATTCTTTTTTCTTTCAACCAAGGCCCTCTCGCCCTATCACCCCCAAACATTCTCCATTTCATCTCCATAGCTTCCCTCCCCATCAACCCCAAACAACTCCCACCACCAACAAATAAAAACCACACAAACAACACCACCCAAAAGCCAAAATGGCTTTTCCTCCTAAAAGTGCTTATTTTTGCAATGATCATACGTGCTTATGACTATAGAGAAAATTTACACCCTCATTTCATCTTAGTCCTATATTGTTGCCACATGTACCTTGGCATAGAACTTGTGTTAGCCCTTAGTGCTGCCCCGGTTCGAACCGTTTTAGGGTTTGAGATTGAACCACAATTCAACGAACCCTACCTTTCCACGTCCCTTCAAGACTTTTGGGGTCGTAGGTGGAACCTCATGGTTACCCGTATTCTACGCCCCACCGTATACCACCCCGTATACCGTATTTTCATACACTTTGTGGGTCCTTCTTGTGCCAAGTCAAGTGCCGTGTTGGCCACGTTCCTTGTGTCCGGGCTCATGCATGAGTTAATATATTATTACCTTTCACGTGCGCCACCCACGTGGGAAGTCACGTGCTTTTTTGTGCTTCACGGTGTGTGCACGGCGGCGGAGGTGGTGGCAAAGAAGGTGATGCTCCGTCATGGATGGCGGCTGCACCGCGTTGTGTCGGGGCCGCTCGTGGTGGCGTTCTTGGCGGTCACGGGGAGGTGGTTGTTTTTTCCTCAGCTGTTGAGGAGTGGCCTGGATAGGAAGGCCATTGGGGAGTATGCAATTTTGGTGGATTTTGTTAAGTCTATGGTGCCATTATATTTGTTTTGATTCTTTATAGTGATGAACATTGTGATATTAATAGTCAAATCTGAGAAACTTACAATTGATTACTCAGTTTTTCTTCTTTGGGTTAAAATTGATTTATTAATTGTGCAAATAGAAATGAGGCATGTTGTTTCAGGAAAACGATCTGTGGCCTATTCTATAGACATTTATATTTTAAAGCACCCGTTTTATTTTTAAGGAATTGGGTGGATGAGTTTTGGTGGATCCCTCGTTTGGAAAATAATTAATTTTTATACAATTTTCATACCGTATAAATGGGACAAAAAAATGAAAATATTTACTTTTTTAATTACCTAAAATAGCAATATAAGAATAAATTAATTCATCTGTAAAAAAAAAAGAATAAAACAATTCAAATGTCTTTATATTTTTTTTATATCGAAATCATGTAGCATGCATGAAATTTATGACAATTCATACATCGCTCAACTAACTCATTTTAAATGACTTGATATGATGTTTCACATATTATTGTTTTTTATTTATATTTTTGTTAATAAAATTAAAAATATATCATGTAATTAAGAAGTACGAGTATTTGACAATCAACAAAATCACTGATTTCATAAACTATATATAAGAAGCAAAAAAAAAAAAAAATAGTAATATAAAGCAACGCAACTAAAAAGTAGGAATAACATTCCATGTTGCACCTTTTCAAGGCACACTTTTATCAAATCTCATTGTTGACTAAATAAAAAATAATTTTTTTCTAGATTATAGAACAAATTTCAGGATATCCTACATCACACTTGGTTGCATTAAATCCACTATCGACCTCTTTGTGTGATTTCAGAGGAACATCCAAGTGACAATGTACCTTTGGGTTGTTGCCAGGATCATATATACCTAAGCCTGAGATACAATTTGAGATCTCGATGTGGCGAATCCCATATATGTTCTCCTCTGAAAATTGGTTGGTGTTGAGGGACAACCGGCCATGGTGACCTTTGAAAACCGCCTTCAATCTTCCTCGATGTTACTGTAACATCGAAGGTTTTCAGGATCAACCGAATATGGCATCTTGATCAGGGCCGATCCTGACATTGTATATTATAAAATATAAATATATATTCTATAAAAAAAAAGACACATTTTCATAAAAAAATTGTATGACTTATTGCATTTAACTAGTGGCAAACAAATTTTTAACAAATTTTAAAAATATGCATTACTTTTTTTCTTCAATCAACTCCTATTTTATCATGAACAAAATATTTTCTCTACTTGTAAAATTTTTACCTCACCTATCATCTACAAAACAAAATACACAAATTATCATAAAAAATGGTTTCTTCAAGTATTTCGAGAAATAACATTAATAATAACATCAATATTAATATTTTTCAATATATCATTCTTAATAGATAAAATTGTCAAATTACTCAATCTTTCTTGTGGCATTGATGACCTCAAGTAAGTTTCACAAAGTCATTATCATTTAATGACTTTACAAACTCAAGAATTTCAAAGGCTCATATTAACTCATTAGACAAAGTCATTTTTAATACTTTCAATTAAGAAAAAAATAATCTAAATTGACATATGATAAATCACCATGAGAAAAGGTAGAGTGAACATTAACACAATGTTTTTGCAATTGATTAGACTTTAACTTTTTTGAATCAAATCAGAAATCCAAAAACAATTTCAAATATTTTTAATTGCTCAAATCTATTCTTTAAAAAAGTAATTGTCACATCCACAACAACTTAAAATAATTAATTTTAAATGACTCATCAGTACATTGAATTTTGTTCATCCTGATTATTCTCGTCAAATTATTTTTTTTCTTCTAATAACACCACATTTTCTTGGAAGTATAGGCTTAACATTCATATCAATGACAACACTTTTAGCAATATCTGTACTAGAAGTGAAGTCTTCATCTCTATACTTTTCAAAATACAACAATACATTTTCTAATTGTTTTATGGTAATGTCAATGCACATAGATTTAGATTGTAGTTTCTTGCTCACCATATTAATAGAAATTAAGTTGTCATACCAAATAACCATACCACGTAAAAACTCAAAATTCTCAAGTGAATTAACCAAATTCTTTGTTTCACTCCTTGACTTGACATCATCACAAAATTTTTGTAATTTCAACAAATCCAATCTTATTTGGGGACCTTGAAATCTAATAGTTTTAACACTTTGAATTCGACTCTCCCAACGAGTATTGGACAAAGATTTTACTGTTAATCTAGGACCATTATCAAGCAAAATTTTCCATTTTTTTTGTAGAACTAAAAAATAATGAATGTGTTGAATAACTCCAAAAAAAGAAATAGTTATAACAGAAGAATGTTACATAAGAGTTAGATTAAGACTGTGACAAGCACATGACATATATAATGCTCTCTAGTTTATTTCAAGAAATCATTTTTGAACTCTTTGATGCTTTCCTTTCATATTAGAACCATTATCATAACTTTGACCCCTCACATCATCAACATTAAGATCAATATACCTCAACACATTTTGTAACTCATTAAAAGTCCCAATCCAGATATGTCATCTACTTTTAAAAATTCTAAAAAGTACTCCTCAATTTTTATTTTATTATTTGACATGTTTATACATCGTACTATTAGAATCATTTGTTCTTGATGACTCAAATTAGGGGTGCAATCAATAATTACAAAAAAGTATTTTGCCTCTTTAATGACCATTATGATGGAACTTTTAACACTGTGGGTAAAAGAGAGATAATCTCATTTTGAATTTTATGCCCAAGATAATGATAATGAATTTCACAATTTTGAATGCGTCTAACACGGTCTTGCATTATCAAATCAAATTCCGCAATCATTTCAATCAATCTTAAAAAATTACCATTGTTATCTTGATACATTTTTCATTTAATCCTCGAAAAGCCAAATTATGTTTAGTGAGACATTTCATAGCTGAAAGTATTCTAACTAAAACTTGTCTCTAACATTCTTTCTCTTTCATAACCTCTTGTTGCAAGTTTTTTTTTTTTTTTTTTATCAATTGTTGATTTTTGTTCAATCTTACTCTCAATTCATTCAAAGTATTCATGTTATTCATATGCTCAAAACTATTCTCATGATATTTAAGTCTCTCACTAATATGTTGCCAATCTCTTAAGCCCTCATTTGGTAACAAACTCTTCTTAATATTATTAGATTTGAATAACTTACAACAAAAATAATATACTTTATCAACATATTTAAAATAAGCCTACCATTTCCTATCACTAGGCTCACCATTGCTCAACTTTTTAGAATAATAAGTATGAGAAAAATGTCTAAAAGTGTTATGTAAAAGAAAAACAAGATTAATTTCTATAATAGGTCCCTTTTCAACTAAAATATCTCTTGCTTGGTTATCAAGATTATCTCAATTTCTAAGATCATAAACATCTAAAGGAGGAATTGATTATTCCTGGCCTCATGAATATTACCAAGATTTTCAATATTAGATTTATTTGACTCATCATTAGGCTCACTTGAATCATTAATTTCATCATTCTCATCTACATGATTTTCATTATGCAGAATTTTATTTAATTGATTTAAATTTTCATGAGAACCTACCCCTTTAAAAATGAATTTATCAGTAATTCCTTGTTGTGATTTTATTAACTATTCAGCTTGTTTTTTTTTTTTTTTCTTTTTTCACTTCCAGACAGATTATTTTTAGGTAGCATCTTATAAAAGATAAATGAAATAGTCAATTAATGCAAAAAAAAAAAAAATAACAATTGCACTTGGAAGTAGAAGTCGAAGTTCAATACTCACTCACACTTTGTAGTTTGCTAATTCCAAAAGCTAAATTCAAACACGGTAAATATAATTAAAAAAATTAATATCAAATTAGATATAACAAGTAATAATATCAATGTGAGAGAAATTAAAAAAATAACCCTATAAATATAATTTTTTTAATACTTACGTTTTTGAATCAGTGGCAGTGGCTATCTTATATAATTAGCTATCTTATATAATTAGCTAATACTAATAATTTTTTTTTTTACAATTCCCATTACATTACATTAAGGCTCATTCATTCTTAAGCACCAAATTATCAACACTTAGGCAAGTGAATATCCATTTTTTCGGTGGTTGTTTTCTTTCCACCATTGCTAGCAACGTTTTCTACTTTTCTTAATCTTTATTTGAAACTAATATTATACTCTAAACCATTAAAGTTTAAAGTTTTAATTCTTACACATTATTTTATATCTTTTTTTATTTTATATCATTTTTTAAATTGTCTCTTATTTCAATTAGTTAAAATAACTTTTATCTGTTGAATTAGTTTAATATGTATGTGCTGATATTTTTTATCACTTTTTTATTTTTTTATCGATAAATGTTACTTGTTAATTGTTGTTAATTATTAGAGAAGAGATCAAATTCACAATTTTTTTCTCTCCTTTCTTTTTTTTATCACTCAATCAACCTTATAATTCCTAAATCACTTTTTATTATTTGGTGTTTTGAGTTATAGAATTATGTTTTCACCCATTTTTTTTATATAATTATGTTATTTTAATTTTTTAATATATGAATACTTTTTACTATTTTGGCCTCCCAAAAATTATGGTCAAACTCCGCTACTGCCTACATAGGCCTTGGTGATAGGTACAAAAATAGTCATGTTCCCAGTGCATGATCCTTAGATATTATTGGCTGATTTGTTGCCCTACCTGTAACTACAATCCAGTATTTCCTTGTCTGTGGATATTTGTGGGGCATGTTGGATTGAACTCCTTTATTGATGTCTGGTTTCTATTTTGAGACTGTGCTAGTGCATACTTCAGACATTCTCTACTAAAATGTTGCCATGTTATATTGAATTGGTTGGTCATAACTCAGGTCTTTTCTCCTTTTGTACATTATTTGACAACTAAAAATTACTATAATTTTGGCTGTGAATTGCTTTTTCTGACATTACCAAGAATATTGTGTTGTCTTGCATGCTATGTGCATTCCTATCGCTAACTTTTCCCATATTGCTGTTTTTTGTTTAGAATGTAAATGGAGATGGATTTACAATCAGCAAAGCAGCAGGGGAAATTGAAGGCACACAGGATGAGTTGCTAAATGAAGCAGAAGTGGCAGCGGTTGCAGAAGAGAAAGAAACCCATTCATTTGAAATTGATCCTTCTCAGGTAATATAGCTAGGTATGAACTTTCGGAAAAGATTACAGCAATTTTTTTTTTTACTTTCTTTACCCTTTGTGTTGGACCATTGTCAGACACATATTTGTTTCAGACAGTGCAAGGACACTTTAAATATTTTTAGCTGCATTTTTTTTAAACATCCGTAACAATACAAATTGGAATATATACCATAAAATTTAGATAAACTTTATCATTTTTTTAATGTTTACAATGAATCAAATTCATTTCGGAAACATGAATCCACTCTTGTGATTTAAGAATTTTATCTTAAGTTTATTTAGATTAATTTTGCACGTATTATAGCTGTGTTATGTGCTGTGATTTTTAAAATTTTCCATATTTGCATGTTCATGTTGAATCGTATCTGTTTCTCGTGTTATATATCCAGGCTATTTCCAAGTCAGACCTCAAAAATTGTATCGATGATCTGTTGTTTGTCTTGAGAATGATGCTAGATCAGATCATTCATGTTACAGAAGTGAAATTGGATGAGTTAATTGTATTTAATTTAAGAAAACAAAATGAATATATACATTTATTAAAATTAGAACTAGCTAAATATACCTTTTAATGCTAAATTCTTTCTTCTCTAGGATGCAGCTCTGGTGGCATTGTTTAGAGTGCTTTTAATTGCCAGTGATAAGTGTTAATTCTTATTACTGTTAGTAGTGCATGGCTTGTATTGTACAATTCTCCTATACTTAAATAATAATGTCGAAATATCCCGTACAAGAAGCTTCTAAGAAAATTTAAAATTTGTGTCAAAGAATAGACTAGATTGTTATCCTAAACCAGAATAGAGTTTTTTTATAAGCCAATAAATATTATAAAACTAAGTGAAAGCATAAGAAATGCTCACTTAGCAAAAGACATAATAAATACTTAAAAGGGGAAAAAAATATACTCAACAGAATTTTCTAACTCACCCAATTACATATAACCACAAAACGCTGAGGGAGAGAAATAGAAAAACCGAACCCATTAGGATACATCAAACTGTTATATTTAAGATTTTCTCTGATTTATATACAGCTTGAAAATGTAAAGCAACGTTGCTTGCCAAATGCCTTGAATTATCCCATGTTGGAGGAGTATGACTTCAGAAATGATACGGTGAGTAATGCTTTATATACATCTGCTACTAAAAAACATTGAGGATTATAATCAATATAGTATTTATTGATGTCAAAACCTTACAAATTTATGGTCATGGAGTATAAACTTCATGTGTGACTCTTGCGGTATAACTCTTTCAATGCTGCAGGTGGACGCAGACCTTGACATGGAACTAAAGCCCCAAGCACAACCACGGCCATATCAAGCGAAGAGCCTTAATAAAATGTTTGAAAATGGTAATCCTCACAACATTTGCAAATTGCAAGGACAGATATCACTAGCAGTTCCCTCTTCCCATGCTAAATTTAATTAAGAGCATGCTGTTCCAGTTTTGCATATTTTCATCCTCATTTTAAACCAGTGTAGTGTCGTGAAGGAAAATTGAAGTTTTTGTTTTAGTAAAAGAAAATATACAGACTTCAGAACATGTTTTAGAACTATGCAACCTTTGGAAAGTAGAGATAAGTTACATTGATCCTTATCTTTGATGCATAACTACACTAGAGATAAGGTTGTTCTTGTTCCTTATGCATAATATCTTGGCATGATAAACAGGTGCATGTGGTTCCGGCCCTTATGTTTCGTAAAGTCAACAGTATCACTAAATCTCATTGTAAAATTGGGCTCACAGGTATGCCATTTTTGCATTAGTTTAATGTTGCTTTGACCATGACCTTAATCTTTTCTACTAAGAGTAAGGTCTGGACAGTTGAAATTGCAGCTACACTTGTCAGAGAGGACGAAAGGATTACAGATCTGAACTTCCTGATTGGTCCCAAGCTGTATGAGGCAAATTGGTTAGATCCAGTAAAAGGTGGATTTATTGCAAATGTACAGTGTAAAGAAGTATGGTGTCCAATGACAAAAAGAGTTTTTTGCTGAATATTTGAAGAAAGACAACTCCAAGAAGAGGCAGGTAAGGCAACTTGGAAGTTGGAACACCCTAGACCTTTATAATAGAAAATTTATGGGGTGATTATCAAATACGGGTTCTGCTGAATTTTTTTATCGGTCAATACGTACTAGTTTGTTATTTGTTAGTGGGGGAGTTTGAACGAACTACCTCTTCCCCCTCTTCCCTCCCTTCTGCTTTAACCACTAAGAAGTTAAATGTACTAGAAAAATATAAAAATATTTTTATGAATAATCTAAAAAGATTTTAGAACCTAAGTAGACAATAATATTTTAAACTATTGTATAAAGTCTAAAAAAATCTATCTTTAGAAGTATGATGTTACTATCCTTACTTGTCTATAAATAGACAACATCTTAATGTAATGAGTTTGAAAAATCAATGTAAACTCTTCCTTCTATTGTCTGAGAGCTACAGGGCCACTAAGTTATCTACTACTTCCAATTAATATTTTTAACTACACCTCCATCCTAAACCCAACTATCAATCACCACCCAGCAACTAACTATCTTTCTATTTCCCTAAAATACTAACAGTAATGTACACTTTGCTGTGCTTGTGTTTGCAGGAGGAGATGTATTACTCAACTAAGAGGCAGCAATTTTTAGTTGATCAGGGTTACAGCTTTAAGGTATTTCAGCTAGGTTCACTCCGTGTTGCATTTCTAGTAATTTTTTCCTCAAGACACACATGGTTTTGTACTTTTGCTCTACTGTGTTTGAAGTTTTTAATGTGTTAGATGGGATGGCAGGATTTGTTGTACGTCTTACTTGGAATAAGTTACAGCATTTACTTATGAGTAGGACTTCACTCTTTTCTATCTATATATGCTTAGATTTTGATGATATTTGACAACTAATTACAGACTTGCCTCCTTAGTGCCTCATTTGAGCTATTATCATCTTGAGGATCAATTGACACTTCTTGGAAAGGTTTGCATCCTCCTTCCCTTTTGACTCAGTGTTGAGTTGCTCATTGCCAAATAACTAATGTGTATCTATCAGGTGTTGAGTGTCTGGTGAAAATGCAGTTGAATTAGAGCACCTAGAAGAAGATGCAGATGAAAAAGCCCTTCATATTGCCCGTCGTTCTGAAGGATCCATAAGTACAATGTCGGGTGCGAAAGGGATGGCTTATATGGAGTACAAGTGTGTTACCCTTTGGTTGTCTCAAACAATATTACTTTTTTTGTCCCATAATAATTATCGTATAAGAAAAAAAATTTATCTTAAAATAATTATTATTTTAATTTTTAAATGTAACAATTATTTTTATCACTTATATTCTTTGTAAAATTATTATTATTTTTCATTTGTTTATTAGTTTTTTTTTTTATGTATGTAAATCATCCTATGACGATTATAATTGGACACAGACTCGTGCTGTTGGATTGTCTTTTTGAGATCTTAAGAACCTTGATCTGTTCGCTATACAGACTTATAGATCCTTGCTCATGATTTCTTTCTTCCCTGTGCAGCACTGGGAATAAAAAGGCCAAGCACAGATCAAGAGCAAACCAAGAGATCCATCGAAGAGACACTTCTTGTTTAAAAGAAGATATAGAACAACCTAAATTGCCTTAGAAATCATTGGATGCTTCGAAAAGCCTGCATAATGCTTCTTTTTCTACTGTTCGATCACTTTATGGAGATGTAAATAAACAGTTTTTGTTTTTACTTCATGTGAATAAACAAAGCAATTGAAACAACCAAGGTTACATATATACTAGTCTTCAAAAAGGAAAATTTGTTTTACAACCTTTTCTCAACTCAACCACAAGGGTTTTTTTTTTTCCACCAATGTGTTGAGGTGTATGACTTTTCTTTTTCTTCGTCATAGATGTGATGTGTAGTAGAGTTTTTTTTATAAAGAAAAGAATCGTGGTTCTTGCAGATGTATGACCTTTTCTCATTTCTTCATAGAATCAATTACTAAAAATGTCTATCAACACCTACAAAAACAGAATGTTAAAGGAAGAGCATTATAGCATTATTGCACGACAAATAGGCAATAGACACACATGCTCAAAGTTATTTATTTAGCTAAACATTAGCAATCTTGCTACAAATAATAGAGTCCTGGACTTTTTTGGACTTCTTTACATTGTTTTCTTTCCTTATTCTCTTATTTCTTTTGGATCGGTACTTACCTTGTGACAATTCAAATGGAGATGACTCAAAGCACCTCATAGTGAATTTGAGTCGGTGCTGTGTAATAGAGCTTGTATACAGATAACAAATCTGAGTGAATAGAACAGTGTTGTATAAAGTTAATTACTAGCTCTAATGGTTTTGATAAGTTCACTTGAAAGGTTAAATGTGATGGAAAAGGGGTGGAGACACAAAGGAAGGTGCCATAGACAAATAGAGAGAAACTATAAAGTTAGAAAAGGAGGAGGGAAAGGTGGATGTAAAGGCGGTGGCTAGAGGAGGAAGAAGAGAGGAGGTGGTGGTGAGGAAGAGAAAAACGGTATGGAAGGAAAGAAAAGAAAAATATCACTATGAAGAAAGAAAAACCCACCTAAAGTGCAAAGGAAACTGTACGAGGAGATGAAAAAAAGAATGAAGATATATGAACATCCATTTTTTTTATACACCTAATAAATATCTCTCCTTCTTTATCTTTCTTTATGTCAACTTATATTACGTATAAAATTATATTTTTTTCACTTATATTTTTCTCTCACTAGATGTTTATTGACATAATGAGTGTTCATCTAAATTTTTTCATAAAAAAATCTCATAATATAGAGAATGTCTCATAAGAGGATGTTACTCTTTTATGACTTTACACCTATTTATAGTTGAGAAGTATTAGAAATACATTCCTTCAAATATTCTCTTATTTATTGATTAAAATTTATAACAAAGTATAAAATCAAGAGAGAAAATTATTAAATAGAATATGTGACCCACAAAAATATTACTAAAAGAGAGAAAATTGGGTGAGCCTTGGAATCATCTATAATTTTGCTTTGGAATCTGCTAATTGCACTTCCCCTTTTCTACTCCTCAGACACTCTAATATTTCTTTGGGCTTTTTGAAGTACTCAAACTACTCCCTCCTTTACCCTCCTCTTCCTCTGCCTTTTAACCTTACCACGTTTTTGCTAGGTCCCAAAATGTAAGACCATTTCATATGATTGGAAAATGTTACTTATCAAGAATGATGTTTTAATTGAATGTGAAACTGCCCTTTTTTCAATGAGTAGCAATGACCGATGCTAAAAATCTCTTGGCATTTTATAGTTCTCAAGATAATGTATTTTCCATAGTTAACAAGAAGGAAAAATGGACAACACATTTCATCATTTTGTGCATTATATATGATAATAAAACTTTTTTTATCAAGAATATATTCATTTTCCATAATAGCCATGAACCTACTCATAAATATTTCAATGCTTTTTTTTTTTCACACGTGTCTTCCTCTGAAGAGAATCCTACTCGAGATGTACTAAATATGAACATTTTTTTGATAAAAATTCAAATTTTAATTCTCTTTGTAGTGAGATAAATTGCTACAATATCTTAATCACTAATAAAAAAAATCAACAATTAATATTTCACTATATTTATAATTGGATAAATTAAAAATTTTATAATGTCTTATGACAATTTAATCGTTGAAAGAATAAATTTTTTAATTTAATTCCTAAATGTATAAAAAGTAAAGATAATTAAATTTTCTGTGTACAACTTAATGATAAATTGATCAATGAATTTTATAATTAATGTTAAATTGATCCTCTAAAAATATAACTTAATATCAAATTGATCTTTCTTAGACATTATAACTTAATGACAAAATGATTCTACAAATTTAACGGCAAAACAAAATCGTCATACTTTAAATATTTAAGAACTAAAATGATTATTTATCTTTTATAATTTGTTATATGTATATAAGTGATATTAATTATTGATCTTCTAATAAATTAATTAATTATTTGTTTTATTATCTAACTTACATGGAAGAATTGTGTGTGTATATATATAAGACGATACCAATTTTATACACGAATATATACCTTTGGTATTAACTATACTTACCGTGCTACAATCACTAATGTTTTGAAAACTGGATTGGATTGGTTGATTCAATCAGGAATTGGTCTCGACACTCTTAAAAATCAAAATATTTTGGAATCGATGGGAACAGTAAAGATTGGATTGGTCGATTCAATTGGAAACTGGTCTCGACACTCTTAAAAATCAAAATATTTTAGAATCTGTGGGAATCGGTAAAGAATCAGTCCAACATTTTGAAGTTGAACCGGCACAAAGAATTGGTATGAAACTGGTCTTCTTAATTTTTATTTTTTAAGTTTTTATTTAATCTAAATTATTTTTTAAGATAAATAAAAATACATATTTAAATACTTCACATATGAATCAATTAGTTTGTTTACTAATATTAATTTTTATTAATAAAACATATAATTTAATTATTTATACTAATTTATAATGTTTTAGATCCTAATTTTTTACAGGTCTGGATTTTTTTATTACTTAAAGTGTTATATAATATAAAAAAATATAAAAATAGTTTAATCACAATTCAGCTATGATTAAAACATTCAACCTTGAATTAGTACCTCCATCAATTCAATCACTAATCCCATTTTAAAAACCTTCAAAATCACTACCAACAGTATTTTATTGTGACGTATTTATTTTCATTTTTTACTTACACACAAATTGATGTCATTATCATCAGATATTGTAACGTGTTTACTTTCATTTTTGAAAGGAAACTTGCTAACAAAAACTAAGCAAAAGATAAATTACATAAAAGAGACAAATCTAGATAAAAACAACTCAATTTTTTTAAGAAAAAAAAAAACAGAAGATGAATTGATAGTATTCCTTCATCTTTAGTTTAGACTTTGAGACCAAAATTTTATCATCCAACGTATCGTGCTAGCCTAAGTATATCAAACAAACAACGATACCAATCCACATAAAGGAAAAATGTCTCAATTCCAAAAAGTTAGTTAAGTGAAATAAAACAATAAAGTACGACTTTTGACAAATCATATATTTAAGTTTTTATTCATCTTCTTGAGGTTATATATATATATAGATAGATATATATACACGCGTCTTCGGCTGCTGACTATCATAGAAGAAACCTCTTTCAAACTTTCTGGAGGCAATAACAATTAAAAGGGAAGTATCCTGCATTAGGATTTAGCAATAACATGAATTATATATTAAGCCAATCGTTTACTTCCAGATTTGATATATCGTGAGGATATTATTTTATGTATATAACACACCAATTATTTATCGTTCCAGCCTTGAGTCTTCTCTTCAATATCACATGGTGATTAAAAAAAATGTATGAGAGATCCTCTCCTATCTATAATATTACTCATCATTTCCATTGACATTTCACATACTCATCAGGACAGATTCAAGGGAGATGGATGATGAAATTGAAAGGTTCATCAAAGTATGGATTTCAGCAATCTTATGTCTATGTTATTGTTATTACATAGCTTCAAGAATACCAAAGGGCTTCTTGAGACTTCTCTCCCTCCTTCCAATTCTCTACCTCTTCATCACCCTTCCCTTGAAACTCTCTTCACCCACCTTAGTTGGATACACTTCCTTCTTCATTTCTTGGCTTGGCTCTTTCAAGCTCTTCCTTTTCTCCTTCAACCAAGGCCCTCTTGCCCTATCACCCCCAAACATTGTTCAATTCATCTCCATTGCTTCCCTTCCCATCACCCCCAAACAAAACCCATCAACCAATGAAAAAAACACCACCAACAAACCCAAATGACTTTTGTTCCTAAAAGTTCTTATTTTTGTAATGATCTTAGGTGTTTATAACTACAAAGAAACCTTGCATCCTGATTTCTTGTTAGTCATTTATTGCTGCCACGTGTACCTTGCCTTAGAGCTTATGTTAGTCCTTGTTGGAGCCACTGTTCAAACCCTTTTTGGTTTTGAGATAGAACCTCAATTCAACGAACCCTACCTTTGTACATCTCTACAAGACTTTTGGGGTCGTAGATGGAACCTCACGGTTACTCATATTCTACGGCCCACCGTATACGACCCTATACGCCGTATGTCTACGAGTTTTGTCGGCCCCTTGTGTGCCACGTCAGCTGCCATGTTGGCCACGTTCCTTGTGTCCGGGCTTGTGCACGAGTTATTATATTATTACCTTACACGTGTGCCTCCCACGTGGGAGGTTACGTGTTTTTTTGTGCTTCACGGTGTGTGTATGGTAGTGGAGGTGGCTGTGAAGAAGGTGGCTCTCCGTCGTGGGTGGCAGCTGCACCGTGCTGTGTCGGGGCCGCTCGTGGTGGCGCTTTTGGCGGTCACCGCGAATTGGCTGTTTTTTCCTCAACTGTTGAGGAATGGTTTGGATAGGAAGTCCATTGAGGAGTATGCTATTTTGGTGGATTTTGTTAAGTCAAAGTTACCATTTAAGAATGTTTAACTTGCTAGGGCGAACATTGTTAAAGGATATGATTGTGAGCCAAAAGTAATGTTCACTCTAAGGACTAAGGATACTTAAACATTACGTATGTTTAACGTGTTAGGGTGCAAAGGGGCTCATTTTTTACTTATACAAAATAATATAACTATTAAATAAGACATGTTAATTTTGGAAAACAATGAGTGTGATCACCCAATAATAAACATCTGAAGATGTGCAATTCAAAAGTCTACAATCATTGTGTGTTTTATGTTATATGCATGTATTGGAGTGTGAATGTGTTATAATATATCTTCTTTGTCATTCATATATATATATATATATATATATAATACTAACATTTGAGGATCTAAAAATTATTTTTATTGAAAAAAAAGATACGTGTCAATAGTTGGTGTATTTGCTAAAAAAAAAAATTGTAACTATTTCGCTTCTTCACGAATTAACTCCATGGCTTCAAACAAATACGTACATCCAACAGTTGCACTTTCTGAAGAAAAAAAGCTTTTGAAACAATTGTCCATTTGAGGGAAACGATTTCACGCTATAATCAAATGAATAAGTCTTTCGGTTTGCACAAATGCACAAAACCATTTCATAACCTTTTTGGTTTGAAGAAAACCAACTACACAAAAATGGAGCTACGTATAAGTTGAAGTTGTGACTCAATTCGTGACTTATTTTTTTTATTGACTAAGCATGACTTGTTCTTTTTTTAGTGTTTTGTTAATATTTGATAATAGTGTTGTTACCTATTTTTTTTTTTAAAAAATAGTTTTTGTTTTACAAAAATTGTGATGCAAATTTTTATTTTTTTTAGAAAATGGTGAATTTATTTTTTCTTTTTGATATTATGAATTATTATTTGTTTTCAAATTTTAACAATTATTTTTTAGGAGTAAATTATTTTTGACCTTAATATTTTTGTTAAATCAAATTAATAATACTATCAAGGTCATACATGATTATTTTTTTACTTAATCATAAATTTTAAAAAATTAATCATCAATTTGATCCCCAAAATTTTAAAAATTTAGTTTGATTCTCAAATTTTTATAAATTAATCAATTTGATTCCTAGAGTTTTAAAAGTTTCAATTTAATTATCAAAATCTTAAAAATGAATCAATTTTATATCTAAATTTTTAAGAATTATCATCACTAACATTAATTTTGATTCAACTGAATAATTTTTTAAAGGACTTACTATCACTTAGCTAGAATTATGCAGGTGATAGACAACTCATAAATATACATTATTGTTATAATTAAACTTAATATATAATTACTGTAATTGGCTAGAAACTCATGAATGGATTTTTTATGAATTTGAATCAGAAGAATAAACTTATAAAATTATATTAATTGGTAATGTGATTGTTTTTTAGGTTAAGTATAATTTTTTAAAAATTATTTAATAAAAATTGGGTCATGTAACTCAGCAAGACAAGACTGAGACACCGGACCATAGCTTGTGAATCTGCGTTCGAAGAGGATCAGCAGCAACAGCAATGGAGGCGCCGCGGTGTTAAAGTAGTAGGGTATTCAAGGGTAACAGAGGAGAAGACACGGTGTTGCTTTCAAATTGTACAATACTGCTGTGGATCTTCTTTCTCTTTTGTTGATTAAAGTTTACAATGTACATTAACTAATGAGTTGAACCAAGACTCCTGTTATGGATTGGAGTTTAAAACTACTGCTGCTAAGTAAGATGGTGGGTTAAAATTTTGAGGATGATTAAGTTGGAAGGTATTAGTGGTTGTTTTAGACTTTTGCTATAATGTGTAAAATAAACTCATTTTGTGCATGTGAGGTGCAGCAGGTGCCTTTTATCAATTGTGTAATGTCTTGTTGTCTCTTTAGTTTTGCTGAATTAATCAATTCAGATTTTAAACTAGGCATTGTCATGTATACATTTGAAGGTCTTTTTGAGGCAATTTTTTGTTCTGATCTTTGGATGATTGCACTCTGAACTTTAGTTTGAGTCAAATGTTTTATTATGTTTGTTGTTTCAGTATCAAGTGATGCCATACTTCTTTGCAGAATGGATGAAGCACTATGTTCATATATTGAAAAGGATCGACCATTTTTGGGCATTTGTCTTGGACTTCAACTGCTTTTTGAATCCAGCGAGGAGAATGGACCAGGTCAGTTATAAGCCATCTTTAGTTTTTGTTATTGTTAATCCTTCAATTCCTCTTTGAACAATTTTTTTAATATTATAACATAAATGGATGTCAAGATTCCCATCCATGTAGATGTTAAATTTAATTAAACGCTGTTAATGTATTCAATTGAAAAAAAAATACTGTATGGATGTGTAACTATGATTCACTTTTCGTCCCAGATTTGAAAGATTTTTTTATTAGGCCAATGCTAATGAGAGGAGAATCTTTTGCCTTCATATCATATTTTTAGTGTGTACTGTGTAATTTAAGGTTTTCTTATAATTAACTCTGGTGGAAATAGTGCTCAATGTACATCATCCTCAAGTATTTTTGTTTTGTCATGACTTTTGATTTCTTAACATGAATAACTGGGTAATAAAGAATCTATTGAGAATGAGCTGAGTCATTTGTTAAAGTCTGTAGCCTAAGTAATTTTTGGCATGCTTCTCAAACATACAGAGAGAATGTGGGAGACAGTGCTCTCTGTCACTGATTTAACAGAAAGCTTAATTTCTTGAGCACTACAAGAGCAAATTACCTTTTATTCACGCTTTCTTATAGACTATTGAACGGACAAATATTCTTGTGAATCAGTCAAAGGTCTTGGCTTAATACCTGGAACTGTTGGGAGATTTGACTCATCAAATGGTTTTAGAGTACCCCATATTGGCTGGAATGCTTTACAAATCACGAAGGACTTGGAAATTTTGGATGATGTTGGAAATTATCATGTCTATTTTGTGCACTCTTATCGTGCCATGCCTGTATGTTTCCAATTTTCTTTTGAAAATCTCTCTGTATCTTTGGCTGTCACATATTACTCAGTCAGATGACAACAATGAGTGGATATCCTCTACCTGTGACTACGGTGACAAATTTATAGCATCTATTAGAAGAGGAAATGTGCATGCAGTTCAATTCCACCCAGAGAAGAGTGGAGGCAAGTTTTATTTTCCATTCCAATCCTTTAGTTCTCTCTCTCTCTTATACAGAATCCTAATAATGGAGGCTGCAATCTTTGTTGAAATTTCTATTCTTCATTAGCTTGTAATTGGGCTCTGCTCATGCAGACAAATAAATTTTCTGAATCAACATTATTTCATGCAATTTTTTGCAATCAATGCTCCCTTAAAGTAAGAATTGAAGGATGATTTTAGTTTCCAATTGATTAAAAATAATTGAAATGAAAAAGAATTAGGAAACTATTTAATCCCATTCTGATTGAAAATTTTCCTTGTCTCTGATAGTTTTCATAGAATTTGCATTTTCAATCTTTAATGGCTTTTGGTAGAATACTTTTATGAAATTTGAATCTCTGCAAATTTCACTCTTCTTTTGGAGGGAATGCAGTAATTTTTTTGATATACTTGTTTTTATAGGTAAAACACAAGGCTATTATTTTTTGGCTTTCTTGGGATGGCACATTCTTGTTCTGATTCCTGAATATAATATTCTCAGATGTTGGTCTCTCTATTTTGAGAAGATTCTTGAATCCGAAATCAAACATGGCAAAGGTGGCCTTCATAGCTTTCTATGTAATTTTTCTGTATCACAGTTTATAATCATTTTCTTTTGACATATGGTAACTAACCATTGTAATATTCACTTGAAGACAGAAGCCTGGGGAAGGCAAAGCTTCAAAACTTGCAAAAAGGGTAATAAATCATGGAAACCCTCGTGTTTTAAATTAACTAATATGTATTCTTGGCCTCTAGGGTGCATTCATTATTTTGTTTTTCTAACAAAGCATTGTTTATTAAAGTGATTGCTTGTCTTGATGTGAGAACAAATGATAAAGGGGACCTTGTTGTAACCAAAGGAGAATGATGTATGAGAACATACAAAAGAGAATGAGGTATCAGAGATAATACTATTTTTTTTAATTGTATTTATGGTTTTTGAGTTTGCTCAAAATTCAACTAGAGTATATGCCAAAACACTGGGCATCTGTACAATATTACCTACTTGTAGGTGTAGTAGATAGTTAAACAAGAACAATCTAGACTTTAGTTTTTTGCTGTCGCCTGTTAATTTTTATTATTAAAGAGTAAATCTATGTTCTTTAAGTGATTAAGTGTATTATTTTATGAAACTATTTTAATTGTTAGGTAAGAAATCTTAGCAAGCCAGTTGATATTGCTGGACAGTACTATAAAGAAGGAGCTGATGAAGTATGCTTTTGACAATTATGTTCTTTTCTATGAAACATGTTCTTTCCAACTAGACTTAAAGATTGGGATTGTGTGCAGGTCAGCTTTCTAAACATTACCGGATTTCGCGACTTCCCTCTTGGTGATTTACCAATGCTGCAGGTTTGTGAAATGTGCTAAAATGAAGTTTTTGAGTTGGTGCTAGATTATATTTGATCCACTATCTGCCGTGGTTTCAATGTTTCATGCTCCCAATGCTTCATAGGTATTGCGATACACATCAGAAAATGTTTTTGTACCTTTGACTGTTGGGGAGGAATTAGAGATTTCACAGATTCAACTGGAAGGTATTATTACTGATCATTATGGAGATTATGCTATTGAATTTCTTGCAAGTTTTTTTTCTCAGCTAAAATTATTCAGTCTTAAATAGTTTTATCATTGTGTTCCCTCAGAAATTTCAAAAGTTTTTTATCCGATAAATTATATTCTCAGGTACTATTCTAGTTTGGAAATTGCTTCTGAATATTTTAGGTCCCGGCTGATAAGATTTCTATCGGAAGTGATGCAGTTTTTGCAGCAGAAGAATATTTAAGAACCGGAAACTCAACCCGTAGCTTGTTTCTGTTAAAATGCACTAATATGTGTCACTTCTGATGTTTCTATGGCTGTCACATTTAGGTAAAGACTGGGAAGACCAGCTTGGAGCAGATATCAATAGTTTATGGGAATCTGGTAACCTGATAGCTGATAGTCTTCTCTGCTCTTTTTTCTTATTCATGCACCTTTATGTACTTGAGAATCCCTAAACATACATGTAACGGTAAATTTTTCCCATTTATAAAATAACTTACTAATTATCATCATGTTCGTTCAAAGTAATGTAAGAGAACAAAGTTGGCGGGGAGCAGACAACAGTAAGAGAAAATAGGAAGAAAGAAGCAACAACCATTTGGGATGTAGCAAAAAACTTGGGGATAAATGAAGTGGAAGACTAGGGGAGGATGGTGGAGAAATTTATGGCATTGGAGGAGAGAGACAGGATAGAGGCGGAGAAAGCGGGGAATAAGAGCCATATCTCATGAACATTATTACTTACAATGTGAGGGGGCTAGGGAGGGGGTGAAATGGGCAGCGATAAGGAGATTGATTAAAAAGGAGAAGGTAGATATGATATACATCCAAGAAACCAAGAAGGAGATAATAGACAAAACAATGTGCCAAGCAGTGTGGGGGGATCCAGAGGTGGCATGGGAAATGCAGCCGGCAGTAAACTCAGCTGGGGGAATCCTATGTTTGTGGTGTGAGAAAAAAGTCAAATTAGAAAGAAAGGTCAGCGGAAATGGGTTCATGTGGCTGTCAGGGCAGTGGATTAAAGAGGCAGTGCAGGTCAACATTGTTTCCGTATACTCGCCATGTGATATACAGAACAAAAAAATCTTATGGGAGGCCATCAAACAATTGAAATCAGCAATCTATGGGGGTCTATGGTGTATTACGGGGGACTTCAACAACATTAGATATCCTGAGGAAAGGGTAGGAGTTTGCCAGAGGTTGACAGAGGAGAGTAATATAAAAAAGTTTAATGATTGGATAGATGAGATGGAGGTGGAGGAAGCGCCATGGGTAGGTAGAAAATTCACATGGTTTAGACCCAACGGAACAGCAAAGAGCAAGCTGGACCGATTTCTCGTGTCTCCAGATTGGCTCATTAGATGGCCCGGTAGCATCCAACAACCAATGGACAGGAACTTTTCTGACCATTGCCCAGTTTTGCTACGGTCCAAGTTCGTAGATTGGAGCCCAAAGCCATTCCGGATTCTTGATTGTTGGCTTATGGACAAGTCCTTCAGTTCAATTGTGCAGGATGTTGGAAGTCCAACCAACAAAGAGGATGGGGCGGATTTGTGTTAAAGGAAAAAATAAAGAGACTGAAAGCAAGGTTGAAGATATGGAACATAGACTAGTTCGGTGATACTTTTAAGAGTTACAAGAAGATAGAAGGAGAACTGAATAGTTTGGAAGTGAGCACATCACATAGACAGCTGTCTACTCAGGAGGTGATGACCAGGAAAAAGCTCCAAGAAGATTTGTGGAGAGCTGCACAGTATCATGAATCCTTACTGCGATAGAAAGCGAGAGCCAGATGGATAAAAGAAGGGGATTGTAATTCCCAATATTTCCACTTGTTGGTTAATGCCAGCCGAAGAGACAATTCTCTGCATGGACTATGGATTGATGGAGAATGGGTTGAAGAACCAGCAAGAGTAAAAGAGGAAGCCCGCCTATTTTTCCTACATAGGTTTCAAGAAACGGACCATAACAGACCTCACCTAGATGGTATTGAATTTCAGTCTATTGACCAGCACCAAAATGACATGTTAACAGGGAGATTTACGGAGGAGGAGATAAAGGTCGCAGTTTGGGGGTGTGGGAGTGAGAAAAGTCCGAGTCCAGATGGAATTAACTTCAAATTCATCAAGAGGTTTTGGAACTTAGTCAAACCGGACGTTCTGCGGTTCATGGAGGAATTCTATGTCAATGGGATTTTTCCAAGGGGTTGTAATGCATCATTCATTGTCTTAATCCCCAAGGTGGTCAACCCGCAATCGTTGGAGGAGTATAGACCGATCTTACTCATCGGTTGTATGTACAAGATAGTTGCAAAGCTGTTGGCCAACAGACTGAAGAAAATTATACCATTCATAATAGACGAGAGACAAACAGCATTTATAGAGGGGAGGCATTTGCTCCACAGTGTATTGATAGCAAGTGAGGTGGTGGACGAGGCTAAGAGAAGTAAGAAGCCGTGTTTAGTCTTCAAAGTGGACTATGAGAAGGCATACGACTCGGTATCATGGGATTTCTTGGTCTATATGTTGAGGAGAATGAGCTTTGGCGCTAAATGGATATAGTGGATAGTGGGATGCCTAAAATCTGCATCTGTATCGATATTGGTAAATGACAGCCCGTCGACTGAGTTCTCACCACAGAGAGGTCTCAGGCAAGGGGATCCATTAGCACCTTTTCTCTTCAACATTGTAGCAAAGGCACTGAATGGATTGGTGAGAGAGGCTATTAAAAGAAATTATCGGGGCTTCTCAGTGGGAGCAAACATAGTTGAAGTAAGCATCCTACAATATGCGGACGATACAATATTTTTTGGTGAGGCCTCACAGGAGAATGTTAGGTCAATTAAAGCAATTCTGAGGACCTTCGTCAGGCCTTAAGATCAATTTTACAAAAAGTTGTTTCGGTGCATTTGGTATGCCGGAGAGATGGAAGTTTGAAGCAGCCAGTTGGTTAAATTGTAGTCTGATGTCCATTCCATTTGTGTACCTAGGAATACCTATCGGGGCAAATCCGAGGAGGGGTCAGATGTGGGATCCTATCATAAAAAAGTGTGAGAGGGCATTATCTAAGTGGAAGCAAAGACACCCGTCCTTTGGGGGGAGAGTGACTCTTATCCAATCAGTCTTAAATTCTATTCCCATTTACTTTTTGTCTTTTTTCAGGATACCTAAGAAGGTGGAAGAAAAGTTAGTCAGTTTGCAACGCAAATTTCTGTGGGGAGAAGGACCAGATAAAAACAAGATCGCGTGGATTAAGTGGAACATAGTTTGCCTACCAAAGGAAAAAGGGGGCTTGGGCTTGAAGGATATAAATACTTTTAATCTTGCTTTGCTTGGTAAGTGGAGATGGAATCTATTCCAGCATGACGGACAGCTGTGGGCAAGGGTATTGAAGTCCAAGTACGGAGGGTGGAGGGGATTGGATGAAGCACTAGGGTGTAACAAAGAATCATTGTGGTGGCAGGACCTAAAGACAACATTTCAAACCTCACAACAGGGAGAGGAGTTCAAAAAAGGGATACAGTGGAGGTTGGGGAGTGGAGACAGGATCAAATTTTGGGAAGATGAGTGGATAGAGGGAGAGGCACCATTGCTAACAAAGTACCCTAGATTGTTCTCAATCTCGCGCCAACAGAACCAAGTAATCCAGCAGATGGGAGGATACAAGGAGGAGTGGGAATGGAACTTATCTTGGAGGAGGTCACTGTTCGATAACGAGATACCAATGGCTACTAATTTCCTAAGAGACATTGAGAGGAAGACAATACAGAGAAATAGAAGGGACGAGTGGGTGTGGAAGACAGATCAAAGTGGAAAATATACGGCATAGTCGGCTTACAATCTGATAAGGGGGGCAGAAGTTGAAGGGATACAGGATGGGGCTTTTGAGGAGCTGTGAAAGTTAAAGGTGGCAATCAAAGTTGCAGTATTTGCTTGGAGGCTACTTAGAGATAGGTTGCCTACTAAAGTAAATTTGCACAGGAGACAAATAGAGGTCACAGAAGTTGTCCATTTTGTGGAATTATGAAAGAGGAATCAGGGCATTTATTCTTTCATTGCAGCAAAATCCTCCCAATTTGGTGGGAATCATCTTCATGGTTGAACATTTCTGGAGTTTTCCCGAGAGACCCAAGGCAACACTTCCTACAACATTGTTTCATATCGGATGGTGGGATAAGAAATACTAGATGGAAATGCTGGTGGCTGGCGATAACATGGACCATCTGGAAGCAGAGAAATAAGATCATATTCTCTAATGAATCCCTCGACAGTAATAAATTAATTGACGACGCATCCTTTCTATTGTGGACTTGGCTATCGAACTTCGAGAAGCACTTCTCAGTACATTTTAATCAGTGGTCTAGTAATATTAGAGAAGGGTTTTTGTATTAGGAAAGAAAAGTCACAGACTTTGGTAATAGCTACATAGCTTGGTGAAGCCTATTCTGGTTCCTTACTAGACTCTACTCAGTCTGATTTGGAATCAACTGTATGGCCATCCAAATACATGTATTTCAGTACCTCTAGTACTCACATCTATTAATATAAATATCTAGCTTTGTTGATAAAAAAAAAAGTTCTGATAGTGCTCTTTTATGTGAAATATATTAAATTTAAAAATATTCAAAAACCATTTTATGTTGTTTCAAGTCCAAATGGAGAAGAATATGCATGGTATCAATGTACAGTAAGTTTATTTTATCTCTTTGCTTAATTTTTTTTATCATGTCCATTACACTAGATCTCTTAATCTAGTTTTCCTTGCATTTAAGCATTCTACCATGAAATAGTAGATAGTACTAGAGTGACAACTTTTAGAGAGGCTAAAAGAAGCATAACTTGTAAGCAGAGGTGTTAGATTGGTTATGGGCATATGCATAACTAATGTGACCTTGCAGTCTTGACTCTTGCAATTGTCAAGTTGTCCAGTCTGTCTAAGTCATTGGTATATAAAATGCCCTCTACTTGTATGTAATTTGTGCTGCTGGTTATATTTGCAATACTAGAAGGGGACTACGATCATCACTTTCCATGTGCATCTAGCCTTCTAATTTTTTAGTCAATGGTTGTCATGAGATTTTAATTCATGGATCTCTTGGAATTTCTTTTGATGTGAAAGAATGAATATAGTTAGTCATTTGACTTCTTACTTCCTGCAGTATTTTTTGTCTTATCTCGTTACTTATGTTTATTGTAAGGTTAATGGGGGACGAGAAGGCCGGCCAATTGGTGCTTACGAACTAGCAAAAGCAGTTGAAGAGCTTGGCGCTGGTGAAATACTACTTAATTGCATTGATTGCGATGGTAAATATAATTCTGTATCCTTTAACTATATTTCACTATATTTTCTCTTCATTAAGAGCAGTTTGGTTTTTTCTTTGAACACGCCAAATGACATTGTGTAATTCATGTAATTGACCTCACTTAGTGGGATAAGGCTTTTGTCATTTGCTTGTAAGAGCAGTTTTTTTTAATTAATTTTAAAAATTGTTTATTATTTTCAAAATTTTGAATGTTGTCTGAACCATTTTCATCATCAATGAATTTTTCAAAATAAAATGACTTTCTTATTTGCAATATATGGACACTAAAGGTGGATAAAAATGACTTTCTCTTTTCTTGAACTCTTTTCAAAGGTGTCATGACTCATTACTAGTCCAGTCTTCCCAACTGAGGCGGAGTAAAATAAGATATATACCCTCTACCTTGACCCTCAACTTGTTATGGGGATTAATTATCAGTATAGGTATGGGTATGTCCTCTATTTGATTCATTCTTAAGGCTGTTTTAATTATTTCTTATGTGCAATGAGATTGGGGTGTCTTGTTGCATTCATGAATTTTTTCTTGTTCTTTGTTATGTTTATGCCTCAATTTTCCTATTTCTGTATGATCTTTTATTCTTCCTCCTATTTGTACTTTCCCTCTTTTTACTCTTATAAACATTTTTCTATTTGAAAAAATATAAAACTTTTTGGGGTAATTTGATTATATATTTAATAAGATGTTTCTTTTATTCTAATTTCTTTTTACTTTTGTCAATGTTTCAGGTCAAGGAAAAGGATTTGATGAAGATTTAATTAAGTTGATATCAGATGCTGTAAGTATCCCTGTTATCGCAAGTAGCGGTGCTGGTGCTCCTCAACACTTCTCTGAGGTGTTCTATAAAACAAATGCATCAGCAGCACTTGCTGCCGGCATCTTTCACAGGGAAGAGGTATTGCTTCTGTTTTATTAATTTCTTAATGCTGATGGGAATGATTTTGATTTGTTAACTATGTTATGTTAGGGATCAATTATTGTATTGATTCATTTTCATTTATTATTATCATGTGTGTGTTTGGATAAGTTCTGAAAGAAAAATTTCTATGATATGGATTTTTTAGAGCTTCTTTGAGAAGATACTGTTTCTTTTCTTGAAAGTATCAAAACTTTACTTTTTTGATAACTTGTCTAATTATCTGAAATTTTTTTAGGCAATTTTCGGTTTTAAAGAACCCTTTGTCTTTAAAAATTACCACAAACAAATGGGATCATTTGTGTCCTTTTGGTTTGAGAAAATGTTTTTTATTTTCAGTTTTTGCTTTCACTTTGAATTACAAAAATGCTATTTTATTTTCACTTTGTTTTGTTGATTTTAAAAGTTTGTACAGTAAACAGTAAAAACAACTTATTATTTCCTGTTTTCACTATTTTCTATACAATTTTTTTTTTTTAATGAACAAAGTGAAAGCAAGGTGACATTTCAAAAAATGAAAAACAAAACGTTTCCTCAAACCAAACGGATATTTCTGGAGTAATGAATAGCAGATTTAGAATGTACTTAAGCTGATTTTGGTTGATGCTATTCAGGCAGTGAAATTGAGTTTTTATTAATTGCAGGTGCCTATTCAGTCGGTAAAAGAGCATTTGTTAAAGGAAGGCGTAGAAGTTGGAATTTGATCATAAGCATTTAAGTGGTAAAATTTTGAGATGCACTTCATAACAAGCAGCACTATCACTCCGACCATTTGTTAGTACAAAATTGTTTCATGTGTCACGTGTATGGTATAGTATGTGATGTTTCTCGTGGGTTTGATATTGGTTATGGTTATTGATTATACATATATTTAAGATGAAAAGATACTACTGAAGATATTTTTAAGAATAAATGTCCAATTTTGTCCATGAAAATAATAAAATTATTGTACGTTCTGACGTCTAATGTCACATGTCTATGATTCCGGCCAATATATACAAATCAGCCAAAGATTTTCAATTTATGAAAAGAGTTAATAAAACTCTGGTGTCACGTAAATATTAGTTAAGCTTAGGACTACGCAAACTTAGTAATTTCATACTATATACCTATCAGCAAAAGGACAAGTTGATGCACTGTATAGGTACTTGTGGTATTCTATTCCAATCAAAATTATAATTTATTTCAATAATGAACATAATAAAAGTTTGCATTAAAAGTTAACATAGATTATCAAACTAAAACTCTAATTCGGATTAAAGAGCAATACCAAAAATGTGAAAATATATACAAGTTTTGGGGCAAACGAAGCGTAATCTTTTTCTAACTTATACTCTAGGGGTAAATTTTAAATAAATAGCAAAAATGACTAAGTCATAGGATATCTTATGAATTTTGAATTTAAAGTCTGGAAAAAAATTTATAACTTAATAATTTGACTCTGAAGTCCTAATAATTTTAAAATAATTTAAGAAATCGTAAAGTAGAAAAGGAAAAAAAAAAGGAAAGTCATAAAATGATTCTAGTTCCTTTCTGAATATTTTAGTTCCTTTCTTCCTAAGTTTTGTCCAGTGTAAAATTCTACCCAGAAAGTAAGCAAAATAATTACATCCATTGTCAAAGAAACAAAGAAAAATTTTAAAAGATGCTCAGAATTACATGTATTTCCAAAAGTGTGACATTTTTTTTTCTATTGGTAAATTACAATGACAATCTCATTGGGTACGCTCCTGCAACTTGCTCCTCACTAATTCTTTTATTTGTTTACTTACATTAACAGATCAGCAATAAGAGAATCTCATTGACTATGCCCGTGCAGCTTGCTCAATAATTGAACACTAAAGAATGACCAAGGGAAAGTGAATGTCTTCCTCTTGAAAGACACAGTTGACTTTCTTCTCATCTCACTCTCAACACATAACAATAGCAGAAACTAGATCTATACTAAGATGGAGAAATTGCAAGAAATTGCAGTGTCCTTGGCTGTTGATTATTTGCTTCCACCCTTAAAGAAAGCAGTGAATTCAGTCATGGAGGTTCCAAAAGATGCTGCAGACATGAAAGACAAACTTGATGGGATTCAAGCCATGATTCATGATGTGGACAAGATGGCAGCAGCTGAAGAAGGCAACTCACGTGATGGTCTCAAAGCAAAGGTGAAGCAGCTGGTGGAAACATCTTTTTGCATGGAAGATCTCGTTGATGAATACATTATCCATGAGGAAAGGCAGCTTGCTGATGATCCTGGATGTGCATCTTTACATTGTAAGGCTATTGATTTCGTCAAAACTACGGCCTCTCGTCTTCAATTTGCATACATGAACCAGGACGTGAAATCAGAATTTCGTGGGATCAAGGAGAGGAACAAAAGTGAGGATTGTTACCAAATTCAATCTTCTGGAGGACCCCAAAACATCACGTTTGACAACCTTCGAATGGCTCCTATGTTTCTTAAGGAGGCTGAGGTTGTGGGCTTTGACAGCCCTAGAGACACATTGGAAAGATGGTTGAAAGAGGGGCGGGAAAAGCTCACTGTTGTCTCTGTGGTAGGAATGGGAGGAAGTGGAAAAACTACTCTTGCCAAGAAAGTTTTTGACAAAGTCCAGACACACTTCACTCGCCATGTCTGGATCACAGTGTCTCAGTCATACACCATAGAAGGATTGCTGCTCAAGTTTCTGGAAGCGCTGCTCAAGTTTCTGGAAGCAGAAAAAGGAAAGGATCCTTCTCAGAGTGTTTATTCTACAATGGATAAAGCATCGTTGATACATGAGGTGAGAAATCACTTGAGCTGCAATATTTATGTTGTCGTGTTTGATGACGTGTGGAATGAAAATTTTTGGGAGGAAATGAAATTTGCTTTAGTTGATGTTGAAAATGGAAGTAGGATAATAATCACAACCAGGCACCGTGAGGTTGCAGAGTCTTGTAGGACATCTTCTCTTGTTCAAGTGCATGAGTTGCAACCTTTAACTGATGACAAATCTTTCGAATTGTTTTGTAAAATGGCATTTGGATCTGAATTAGATGGGCATTGTCCAAACAATCTTAAGGGCATATCAACTGAAATTGTTAAAAAGTGTGAAGGTTTACCACTAGCTATTGTGGCCACTGGTGGCCTTTTATCTCGCAAAAGTAGAGATGCACGTGAATGGCAAAGATTTAGTGAGAATCTAAGTTCAGAATTAGGAAAGCATCCCAAATTAACTCCCGTGACAAAGATTTTGGGTTTAAGTTATTATGATTTGCCTTACCATCTCAAACCATGCTTCTTGTATTTCGGAATATATCCGGAAGATTATGAAGTTGAGTGCGGGAGATTGATTCTGCAATGGGTAGCTGAGGGGTTTGTCAAATCTGATGAAGCGTCACAGACTTTAGAAGAAGTGGCAGAAAAATATTTGAATGAGTTGATCCAAAGAAGTTTGGTTCAAGTATCTTCATTTACAAAGTGTGGCAAAATTAAAAGGTGTCGTGTTCATGACGTAGTACGTGAAATGATCCGAGAGAAGAATCAAGATTTAAGCTTTTGCCATTCTGCTAGTGAGCGTGGGAACTTGTCCAAAAGTGGGATGATTCGTCACCTAACAATAGTAGCATCTGGTTCCAACAATTCTACGGGAAGTGTTGAAAGCTCGAACATTCGATCACTTCATGTTTTCAGTGATGAAGAATTGTCAGAATCCTTGGTGAAGAGTATGCCTACAAAGTACATGTTATTAAGGGTACTTCAATTTGAATGTGCTCCAATGTATGATTATGTTCCGCCCATTGAAAGTTTGGGGGATTTATCATTTTTGAGGTACTTAAGCTTCAGATGTTCAAACATAGTTCATCTTCCAAAATTAATTGGTGAGCTTCACAACCTAGAAACATTGGATCTAAGACAAACTCGTGTGTGTATGATGCCAAGAGAGATCTACAAGCTTAAGAAGTTAAGACACCTTCTGAATAAATATGGGTTTCTAATGGATAGTGGCATTGGAGATCTAACATCCCTACAAACACTACGTGGAGTGGACATAAGCTATAATACAGAAGAAGTAGTAAAAGGGTTGGAAAAACTTACACAATTAAGGGTGTTGGGCTTGAGAAAAGTTGAGTCAAGATTCAAAAGTTTTCTGTGCTCCTTGATAAACAAGATGCAACACCTGGAGAAGTTATATATTTCTGCAGATGGAGATGGGAACCTGGATTTGCATTTTGATGTATTTGCACCTGTACTTCAGAAGGTTCGTCTTAGGGGGCAGTTAAAGGAGTTACCAAACTGGGTTGGCAAGCTCCAAAATCTTGTTACGCTGTCCTTGTTTTCCACGCGGTTGACACATGATCCATTGCCACTACTTAAAGATCTACCAATTTTGACGCACCTTAGTATCAATTATGCATACGATGGTGAAGTTTTGCAGTTTCCAAACAGGGGGTTTCCGAACCTAAAGCAAATACTACTGTTACATTTGTTTCCATTGAAATCCATCGTTATTGAAGATGGAGCATTGCCTTCTCTCGAAAAGCTCAAGTTAAAATTTATTCGCTATCTGACAGAGGTGCCTCGTGGTATTGACAAGTTACCAAAGCTTAAGGTTTTCCATTGTGTTGATATGTCAGATGAATTTAAAGAAAGCTTTAATCTCAACAGAGGACAACGTCGTCAATGGATAATAGAATGATAGTGGGAATGAAAAAAGTCCGTCTTTCAAAGTGAGTGTTTTGTTATTCTTATGCTGAATATAAATGTTATTGCAATTGTCAACTCTTTACCCTATCTTTAAATGAAATTTTATTAAGTGGATTTTTTAAGTTATTTTTTTTTCTCACAATATTTTTTTGATCTTCAGGATTATGTTATTGTCAAAAATTTATATAAAATTTTAATTCAATGTAAGAAATTTTTTTTTATAATTTTTTTTTATTTCACTAAATTATGATATTGTTTGGTGTTAAAGGTTATTTATGTATCATATCAATATTATTTTTTATTTTTAAGAAACAGTTTCTTTTAAAAAATATAATTTTTTTTAAAAAAATATAATTTTTTTTTAAAAAATATAATTTTTTTTTAAAAAAAATTCATTTTTATATAAATTTACTCCCATGAAGAAGAAACAACAAGAAACGATTTCTTCACTTCAAGAAATTTTCATTCAAAATGATATTAGCTTTTAACATATACGTTTTATTTGATTCCTAAAGTATTTTGTATGCTTTTGCTTCTCATACCCTCTCTTTAATTTGAAGTATATGCATTTTTTTTGTTTGTTTATTCTGCATGCTCCTTTTCAACAACAGCCTTGATATTCATCATGAAAACTGCCTTGGAATTCAGCATTGTTCCTTCAAGTCTCCAAATAAACAGAATATGTGGACCTATCTTAATTTCTTTAGCAAAGTGATAAAACTTCTGAATTAATGGTAGTGATGTAAGACATTTGGCTTTTTTATTCAGTGCCTTCTTAGATACATCATGTTTGCACCATGTTATGAGAATTTCTCTTTCACAGACTGTAATCATTGAAATTTGTTTTCTATTTCTGAATGAGAAGAAAAACAAGTTGTCACTGTGTAACTTCTGGATGAGGAGAATTTTTTTTTTTTAATTTTGATAAAATTTCTTCTGCTAGTGTTTTCTCGTGGATGCTTCCATTCACTACACTAAAATTATTGTAACAATGCAACATTTTTCTAATGCGACTATGGTATAAATATTGTTTCTAATTATAGGATGTCGATCATTTTATTCTATAAAGATGTCTTTGTGGTTATACTTAAATTTTGAAAGAAATAACACTCTGTAGTCTTTATCAATCTTTTAATGATCAATGACTCATTCTGCAAATGCTTTTATCAATTCTCAATTACTGTTATTTTTTTATTCTCTTATTTTCAAGTAAACCCTCATTGTAAAAGTCTAACCGGTAATCACCTAAGTTGAAGAAAATTGCAAGCATTTTAGTTTTGAGTCTCATGGATACAATTTTGGTGCATTGTTTTAAGCACTTTGAAGACAATAGATCGAATGTTGACCATTTTCTGTAAAAATCATATTAATTATATATGTAAATTATCAATAAAACTAAAATTTTCACATATGGTTAAAATTATTCTGAAAAGAAAAAAAAATGAAACTTGAAATGAAAGCATTACTAGGAGCTTCATTTACGAGAAAAATTATAGGGTAAATTAATAACAAGAAATTTGTGATTTTTGGAGCTGTATGCCATTGCATATAGTTGAACAATTGCTACAAGTTAAAAACTAACAAGTGCAAACATCCTCTCAAAAAGTGCAAACATTAATTATTTGAATAGGTATAGTTGGTTATATATAATTCATCATCGATCACCTGAAAACAAAATTTATACAAATCAATGGGCCATAAATATGATTGTAAATATAAATATATGGTGATACACATAACTAGCTACTTTTTTTCCTTGAAGACTAAAAATAACTCAAATTTTTTAAGTTGGATTCTTAAATATGACATTTGAATGTGTCTATATGACTATTTCTAACCATAGTAGGTGAAGAATTCAGGAGAATGATGGAATTTAAGTGCATAGTAATGAGATACACAAAATTTGGTTGGCTTAAGAGTCACTTAGTAGGTTTTGGATATTAAAGTAACACATTTAATATTAAATTTATTTTCTCTTCTAATGCTTTTTTTTGTTAAATTTACTATTAAAGTAACAATTTTGCTTTATTAAACTAGAGGTACTTTTTTTGCCTGTTTCTTTTTTCACCTTTTATCACAATTAGCTAACATTTATAAAAAAATATTGTAATAATTTCACTTATAAATATAAATATTTTCATTAATTTTTTTTAAATAATTAATTGCTTATCTGTTTTGTAAATTAGTATTATTAAAAACAAAGATTAATTGACATACTAAAATTTACTTTGTCTAAATTTGTAAATTTTTATATGTAGATGTATTCCTAAATTTAATGTTAAATGTACGTCTAAGATGAATTTTTTATATTATTTTTGAAGAAAGAATCGAGTTTTTTTAAAAAGTGGGGTTATTTTTTAAAGGAATAAAGAAAATTTTAACTATTGCAAAGAAAAGAAGGTAATTTAATAACTCTACTATTATATATATATATATATATATATATATATATATATATATATATGATGTTATTTTATAACACTGAAGAATAACTACTTAATTTTTATTTCTAAGATCATGGAAATGATTTCACTTTTACTATTGGAGAGAGTGGTCGAATATAAGTGACTCAATAAAGAGTTAAAAATAATGAATTTGAAAGAAACGAGAAAAAAATGAAATGAGATGTTTGGTTATATAGAAGTTAAAGTCTCATTTGTTTAACAATTAAATTTAATTTTTTACATAGTGTATTCATACCAAGGTATTTACTAGTTAAAGTATGATCTTTATTATATTTTTCATTAATTAAGGATATAAATATTAGTTAGTTCAGAATATATTTTTCCTATCATTGACGAAGAAGGGTCAAGGGAGAATGACTTTTCAAAAAAGAATTTTTTTGTCAAGAGTTTTTTTTTTCTTTTTATAAAAGGTCTTTGAAATTAAATATTAAACAACTGCCATATAATAATAATAATGATCATAATAATAATTAGTAGACTAGTAGTATTAGTAGTATTAGTATTGTTAAATGTAATTAATATGATTATCATACTTTTTTAGTTGTCCTTTAATGAAGAAAAAATCATACAAAAGTAAAAGAAGAATGAATTTGAAAAATAAATTACAGGAAAAAAGGAAATATAGAACATGCTATTTGATTAAATGGACACTAAAGTATTTTACTTATTTTACAATTAAAATATATATTTTTTAAATTGGACCGGTTATTGAATTACTCTAGACATTAATTTAAGGTTCAATGGTTATTAAACTATTATGTGTAATTAGTCTTAGTAAATTAATATGTAACAATTTAATAATATATAAAATAATATTAAAGAAGCATAATATCATAACTTTACACAAAGTAGAAACTAAAAAATATTTTTAACATTCAAAGTACACATGAAATTCCAAATCAAATAAATCATAATACTTTGGTATAAGTTTGAACAACACAAAACAATTTTTGCTGATAATAACAATTTCACTATCAATTTTTTATATAAAAAATGAACTTTAATTGTAAAATAAATGGGACTTTAGTAATTCCAACTTAATCAAACAACTTCTTCTATATTTTCTTTTTTTCCAATTTATTTTTCAAATCCATTCTTCTTTAACTTTTATTGACATTTTTCTTCATTAAAGGACAAAACTAATTTTTTAATATTATATTAATTAAATTTAATGAAAGGAAAAGATATTATTATTATAAGGAAATTTTTTAATAATTTTTAAAAAATATCCTTCACAAAAAAAATATTTTTTTTAAAAAGTCGACTCCCTTAACCATCTTTCATCATCGATAAAAAGATATCTTCTAATTTAACTAAATTTTATCTTAATTAATAAAAAATGACAAAAATATTTTTTTTTAGTAATTACCTTCAAATGAATACACTATGTGAACATTTTATTTTAATTACTAGTAATTTAAAAAAGGCATATGATAAGTAAAATATGCTATGCTTTTATAACTTAAGACAAATTCTGCCCTACTATTTTAACCTCTATTTACTTTTAACCATCAATCCCAATATATAGTAAAAAGAAAATCTCTTTCGTGATCTTAGAAAAATAAATAAGTAATTTTTTAGCATTATACAACATGATATTACTATATATATACATACATATATATATATATATATATATACATATATATATATATAGTAAAGTTATTAAATTACTTCCTTTTCTTCCAATAGTTAACATCCTTTTTTTTATTAAATATGAACTTGCTAAACTTTAAATGACTCAAATTCTTTCTTAAAAAATCCTTCTTAGATGTGCATTCAACATAAATTTAATTTTAGGAATACATAGATAGAGAGAGAGACTTAGAGAAATTAACAAAGTTAGACATTGGTATGTGAATTAATTTTTGCTTTCAATAATGCTAATCTACAAATCAGATAAGGAGTCAAGTATTTACTTTTTTAAAAAATAAATTAATAAAAATATTTAGATTTATAAGTGAAATTATTACAATATTTTTAATAAATGATGTCTTATTATGATAAAAGCTTTAAAAAAACAAAGAAAAGTTCTCTAGTTTGTTTACTTTAATAATAAATTTAACCAAAAAACTATTAAAATAAAAAAAATCAATTTAATATTAGATGTATTACTTTAATCATCAAAACCTAAAAAATGACTTTTAGGCAAACTATTTTTTTTTTTGTAACTCATTATATTATGCACTCAAACTCTATCAGTCTCCTCAATTCTCTGTTTACTATAAAATCAATAGTTGGACTTGATACATTCAAGTATCAAATTCAAGAATACAACCTCAAAATCTGAGTTAAGTTTATAGTTTTTTAAAAAGAAAAGTAGCTAGTTAGTTATGTGTTTTCAAAGGTTATGAAGCATGAGGATTTTTTCTTTCACAATGACCAACATGTAAAAGCAAGTTTTGGTAAGCACTTAATAGAAGAAAACACAAAATTTTTTATACATTAATAGAGATGTTTTTTTTGTATTGATATATTTTTACAAACTAATAAATAAGACATGTTAATTTTGGAAAACAATGAGTGTGATCACCCAATAATAAACATCTGAAGATGTGCAATTCAAAAGTCTACAATCATTGTGTGTTTTATGTTATATGCATGTATTGGAGTGTGAATGTGTTATAATATATCTTCTTTGTCATTCATATATATATATATATATATATAACATTTGAGGATCTAAAAATTATTTTTATTGAAAAAAAAGATACGTGTCAATAGTTGGTGTATTTGCTAAAAAAAAAAATTGTAACTATTTCGCTTCTTCACGAATTAAATCCATGGCTTCAAACAAATCACGTACATCCAACAATTGCACTTTCTGAAGAAAAAAAAGCTTTTGAAACAATTGTCCATTTGAGGGAAACGATTTCACGCTATAATCAAATGAATAAGTCTTTCGGTTTGCACAAATGCACAAAACCATTTCATAACCTTTTTGGTTTGAAGAAAACCAACTGCACAAAAATGGAGCTACTACCATTGTTCAGTTTTTCATATACGCCAAATGCATTCCCTACCAACACATAACAGAGAAACAACACATAACAGGTTGTAGGCATATCATACTCTGTGTGCTGTGTGTAACAGAGTAACATCACACATCAAATGACAATTTTTGGGAGGATGACCCAAAAGTTTTTACTTCAGACACCTACAACAACTAAGTCACAACAGAGAAGGAGAGTCAAAGTCTTTCAAGTATCATGTATTTGGCTTTTTTGTAGGTCAGGATAGCTGAATTTTTTTCTACAACATTTGTATGTTTGATTGAAGAAGGAAATGTTGAATACTGTAAATATGCTCCTTTTTGAATTTGAATTTGAAAAAATCGTTTGTCTTCCCATCAAAGGTTAAGCCTATCCTTCTCTTCTATGTTCCTCTATAAATAATTGTAAACTGAGGTATGAGTTATGTTACATTTGTTAATAATCGATTTGCATTCTAGATATACTTTGTTGAAGTTTTTTATCGTTAAAAATGGCTAACAAATACAACTTAGTTGTTGAGATCAATGAGAGTTGGAAAATCATAATTAGAGTTGTTCGATTGTGGATGGTATTTGATGTTTCAACTCACAAACAAACATCTGCAAGCAAAATATCATTATCCATGGAGATGGTGCTGGTGGACTGAGTAGATTTTTTTCCATGAAAATGGAAGTTTAGATGGTTAGGACTATTGTCATTTGCTTAAATTTCTATGGTAAATTGATTGTAAAATAAGGAAGAGTGAATTGTTTCATTTATTTATCTCCTGCAAAGATATCATAAAACTTTCACTGTTTGGAGAAAAAATTCATCTCCTTTTCAGTATTTGATATTTTTAATGCATAGTTTTTTTGCTAATTATTTCATTGCTGAAGATTGATATTCTTTATTTGATGATTTGTATTAGAAGTGTTTGCATCACAATATTGCTTATGTTTCTAATCTTTTATTTTCATTTTACTAGCTTCACAGGAAGACAAAATCATATATCTTTTAGAGGCTTTTGGAGACAGTTTTAAGTCTCCACTAGCACATTTCTTGCTTCATCTTTTTTTTTTATTCTTCCTTTGTCCTTTTTTTTATCTCAAGTATCTCATTTTCTTTTCTTTTGAACTTCTGCGGGAATCTTTGTCTTTGTCCCTCTTCTCTTTGCCAACATGTGTTTGTGTCCGATGAAGAAACATCATTCTCTTCTCCCTTTCAAAATAGCAAGGTTTGGTCTAAGAATCAAGTTTTTCCTTCCTCTTTCATTTCATGACTTAGGATACAACTTATATAGCAAATACCAATCTAATATAAATTCGATCTTCATTTTTTTCACATTTATGATGTTATATCTTCATTCATTCACTAGTATATTGGTCTATGTGAACTAGATATTGTTTTTAACCAAATAATGTGGCAGTGGAACAAACTTTGTATAATGTAGAGAGACTAAGGCTTCCCCCACCAGAGGATCCTAATCAAGAAAGATCCAACAATAAAATTGTGTAGAAGGCACTTGAACCAACCCACATGAAGGCTAATTTTCATGCAGAAGTTAGGAAAGGATTTGGCACAAGACCTAGAGTCATATTTAGATATCATGAAGGCCAAATTTTGGCTGCAACTACTCATTTCTTTCCACATTCTTACAATATTCAGGGAGCTGAGGCCCTAGCATTGAGATGACTGCTACTTTGCATTTCATTAATGTTATTTATGAGACAAACTATCAAGAGGTTTCACAGGCTTGGAATAAGAGGTTCTCACATAATCTTACTTCTTATTTTGATGTGATTACATGTGACTTTCAATAGCTAAATTATGCAGCAAAATGACTAACTGAGTTTGTTGTGTGCAAGAAGAATGGGTAACAAAGAGGTTGATGCCTTGGCTTCTTTAACTTTTTAGTCTAAGGATAATTATTGGATAGAAGAGGCTGTTCCTCAATTGTCAAATATTGTGCATGTTGATATATTAAACTATTTTGACTAGTCTGATTAATAGAGTTTTCTCTCTTTAAACAAAAAGTTGGTCTCTATCATATTTTTGTCCCTTCATGAATATAGCTTTTGCATTTTTTAATAATGCCTTAATGTACATCCTATAATTCTCTTTCCTTATATTTATTACTTTCGTTCTCATTTCTCAATAAAGAAAGCTGGAAATCATGTGGTCAGTCTCATTGCCCAGCTCCATCTTCAAGGGACTGCATGACGACTTTACTGTGGATGTTGCTATATTAACTATTTGTGTAGCTCATTGCCAAGCTAGATTTTTTTTTTGTTACATATGCTAGTTAATGTAACATTCAAAAGTATTACACAATTAGTCCATAAACAAATTCACCAAAGCAATCAACATATGATATTAATGTGTTGGGATCTTTGTTCATTTTTAAAATTATTATAATATAAATATTTTTTTCTTTCTTTTTTTAGCTTAACTAATTTGTTGAATACTCTGTGTTATTTAATATAGAGAATATAAATAAAATATAGTGGATGAGAATTGTGTAAATATTTTTTTTCTTGCTTATTATCTTATCATTTAACTAATATATTGAATATCTCAATTTATTTAACATAGAAGGTAAAAGTAAAATTAATATCTAAAATCAAGTTATGGGCAAATTATGCATTTCTTATTTATTATCTTCTTACTCATATAGGTAAATTCTTAAAAAATACTTAGACAAATTTTAACTTTTTTTATATTGTGTATATGTAAATTTATTAAATATAAAATATGTAAAATATAAAACACAAGGATGAACAATTTGTGTAATGAAAACAAGTAGAAAAAATTTACACTTAACTCACAAGCATGAAACTTTTACTTGAAATCAAATAAACATATAAATCATGATGATAAAAGAATATATTTTAATTAATTTTTTGTAATATTTGTAATGTATTTTTTCCTTTCCTTTTTTACTTAACTAATTTTTTTGAATACTTTGTTTTATTGAATATGGAGAATACAAATAAACTATTTTTTATGAAAAAATATGAATAAAATATAACTAATGGGATTAATGTAAATATTATTTTGGTTTATGTCTTGCTTATTATCTTTTCACTTAATTAATTCATTGAATATTTTATTTTATTTAAGATACAAAGTACAAGTAAAATTAATAACTAAAATTTAGATGTAAAATTATCGGGTGTGATTTTTCTTTCATCTTCTTCTCCCAGTAAATTAAGTATAAAATATGAAAATGATGATTTTAAGATAAGTAACAAAACCTATACTTAATTTGTGGAGATGAACATTTTTATTAAATATAAAAATAACATATATAATATAAAATATGAAATTTATTTTTCAAGCAAGTAAGAAAGTCTAGTAACTACATTTTTTTAAATCTAATTAGTAAATTTTTTAAAAAAATGATGAAATACGAAAGCTGATGATATTGAAAAAATATATATTTGTAAATATAATTAATTAATTTTTGGGGAGGAATATTTTAACTAAAGATAGAAATTACATATTCAAATATAAAATATTAAGGTGACTTTTTTCTAGTCATAATCTTCCAATTAATCAGAGAAAAGAGACCTTGATTAATCTAGAATTTAATGGGGGGATAAATAAAGTCTAATAGGGAATTATTTTCGTCGAACTTGGATATTGTCCTAAAGATAATTTTCTTAAAGCTAGTAACAAAATTTATACTTAATGTAAGTGGAGTAACTTTTCTACTAAAGATAAAAAGTAAATATAATAAATAAATATATGAGAAAAAACTCTTTTTTCGAAAGATAGAAATTATATATTAAATATAAAAGAAGAAAATGATTTTATTAAATAAAATAATATATATATATATATATATATATATATATATATATATATATATATATATGTATGTATAAATTTGTGAGGAGGAAAATTTTTCCTAATTAATATATATATTTAATTATAAAACTAAGAGAAATTTGAATCATTATGGTTATTAATTTCTCTATGAAAAAATAGAGTAAAATTTTTTTAGGAAAATAATTATTTCTTTTAAATTTAAACCACTTTAAACAAACATTATTGACTTTTCTGTTATGTAATTTTTTATATCGTCTTAAAATTTAGTTTTCTAGAAAGAAAATATACTATATTATAATTTTTATATGATATTAAAGTGTTGGGATATTTAATTATTTTTTAAATGATTATAATATAAATGTTTTTTCTTTCTTTTTTAGCTTAATTAATTTTTCGAATACTTTGTGTTATTTAATATAGAGAATATGAATAAAATATAATGAATGAGAATTGTATAAATATTTTTTTCTTTCTTGCTTATTATCTTATCACTTAACTAATTTATTGAATATATTATTTATTTAACATAGAAAGTATAAATAAAATTAATATCTAAATTCAAATTATAGGCAAATGATGTATTTCTTATTTATTATCTTCTTACTCATATAGGTAAATTCTTTAAAAAAATACTTGGACAAATTTTAACTTTTTTTATATTGTGTATATGTAAATTTATTAAATATAAAATATATGTAAAATATAAAGCACGAGGATGAACCATTTTTGTAATGAGAGCAAGTAGAAAAAATTTACACTTAATTCATGAGCATGAACAATTTACTTAAGACAAACGAACATAAAAATCATTATGATAAAAGAATATGTTTTAATTCATTTTTATAATATTTGCAATGTATTTTTTATTTCTTTATTTACTTAACTAACTTTTTGAATACTTTGTTTTATTTAATAAGGAGAATACTAATAATTTTTTTTACAGAATAATATAAATAAAATATAACTAATGGGATTAATGTAAATGTTTTTTTTGGTTTATTTCTTGCTTATTATCTTTCCACTTAACTAATTCATTGAATATTTTATTTTATTTAAAATACCTAGAATAATTAAAATTAATGCCTAAAATTTATATGTAAATTTATGAGGTGGAGTTTTTCTTTCCTCTTCTTCTCCCAATAAATGATGTACACAATATGAAAATGATATTTTTAAGACAAGTAACAAAATTTATACTTAATTTGTGGAGATGAATATTTTTCTTAAATATAGAAATAACATATGTAATAAGAAATATGAAATTTATTTTTAAAACAAGTAAGAAAATCTATACTTAATTTAATGAGAGGAATATTTCAACTAAAGAGAGAAATTATATATTCAAATATAAAATATTAAGGTGACTTTTTTCCAGTCTTAATCCTCTCCAATTCATCATAGGAAAGAGGCTCGGACTAATGTAGAGTTCAACGGAGATAAACAAAGTCTGATAAAAAATTATTTCAGTCGAACTCGGATACTATCCTAAAGATTATTTTTTAAAAGCAAGTAAGAAAATCTATACTTAATTTAAGGGGAGTAACTTTTTTACTAAAGATAAAAAAATAGATAAAATATAAAATGATTTTTTAAAAGAAAGTAAGAATATTAATATTTAATATACCGGAAGAATTTTTTGTTTTTGCAAAGATAGAAATTATATATAAAATACTAAAAGTATTATGTCAATGGAACTTACTCTACCTGACAAACATGTCGATGCAATCTCAATTTCATCAGTTGATAATGATATATAACTTCTTCTTTTTTTCATTTTAATTTTGTGCAAACAAATTCATGTCATATTTTTCTTTGTTATCAAATAATAGGAGTTGAACATGTATACTATATACACAACAAAAGTTGGAGTAAAACATCATTATCCACGTTGTCTAATGGTAAATTTTTTTTATTTGGTTTCTTAGTGTCAATGTAAAACAATATTTTTGTCAAATGATCCAAAATAGGTTCCAGACAACATTCCACTTAATGAACTAAGCTACTGTTAAGACATTTCACTTCTCTACCTTATAACAAATATCAGTCATAAATGCAAATTATTCTCCTCAATCATCAAACTTGAATAATTCTTTGCATAAAATTAATCAGTGCAAATATATTCAATAATTTGCTGATGTATGACAATCTATATGAACAACAAGATTGAATTTCCATAATGCAAGACTATGAAATACAATTTCAACAATCAGGTTAGCTTTGATATTCAATTGGTGAATTATATTACTCATGTATTAGTACTTCAATTATTTAAAATAGTTTTACACATATTGAATTGTTATTTTACATTTTTAGAGTATAAGCACAATTTTTAAAACAAGTTAATACAACAATTGAATTTGTATGTAATCTATATAAGAAAGTTTAAATTCAAGGTAATATATCAAATATCAAATGAAATAACAAGATTATGATACTTGTAGTCCATGTAAGATTTCTAGTATTGGAAGCTCAAATGCAACACAATTGTATCGGAGAAACATGTTTTTTGAAACATGATTAGTAGTCTAAGCTGCAGCACAACAATAAAATGTAAACTTAGATTTTCTTCAAATTAAATCATATAATAATTACAATTCTTGATAGTCTACAATAAATCAGTATGCTCATACATTACACGGGTATATATACTAGTACGCACAAAAGGGTGAGATAAATCATGAGGAGATGTAATAAAGGCAGCACAAAAAATAACTTCTAAAGGGTACAAAGGACGCATAAAAAACACCAAAAAATGTTCCAATTGAACAACATTCCACCAATACATAATAATAATAATAATAATAATAATAATAATAATAATAATAATAATAATAATAATAATAATAATAATAATAATAATAATAATAATAACATGTCTCAGCTCTAAAAGATTGGTCTATAGTGAAATAAGCATCACATTTGCGAAATCATAAGTTTAAGTTTTTATTCATTTTCTTAAATAGATAAGTAGTAAATCTCTTATAAGTATCCTTTTAATTTATATACTTTCTCTGATTTTGAATGAAGACATCGTTTCTCCCTAAAAAATTGTTATAAAACATCTAAAAGAGAAAAGGGTCTCGGACTTCGGCTAATCATAGAAGAGACCCCTCTGTCTCTCCGGCCTCAATAGTTAACAATTAAAACGGAAATATCAGGCATTAGTAATAAGGAATAATATTGTATATTGAACCAGTCGTTTAACTCCCGATATAATATATTGTGTGTATGGTTTTATAAATTTTATAATATATAACATCAATTATTTACCATATAGTATCATTAATTCCAGCCTAAAGTCTTCAATATCACATTTTGATTAATAAAATGTATTAGAGACCCACCGATCTAGATCTAAAAAATTAGCCATATATATATCATTTTCATTGACATTTTACTCACACTCAGGACATAGATTCAAGGGAGATGGAGATAGAGAAGATGCTGGGAGATGAAATTGAAAGGTTCATCAGGGTATGGATTTCAGCAATCTTATGTCTCTGTTATTGTTATTACATAGCTTCTAGAATACCAAAAGGCTTCTTGAGGCTTCTCTCCCTCCTCCCTATTTTTTGTATCTTCATCATTCTTCCCTTGAGCCTCTCTTCACCTAACTTAGTTGGATTCACTTCCTTCTTCCTTGTTTGGCTTGGCATTTTCAAGCTCCTCCTTTTCTCATTCAACCAAGGCCCTCTTGCCCTAATATCATCCCCAAACATTGTCCATTTCATCTTCATAGCTTCCCTCCCTATCAACCTCAAACAACACCCTACAACCAATGTAAACATTAATACCAACAGCACACAAAAGCCAAAATGGCTTTTGGCCCTAAAAGTGCTTCTTTTAGGCTTGATCATACGTGTTTCTGATTATAAAGAAAACCTGCACCCTCGTTTCATGTTAGTCCTCTATTACTGTTACTTGTACCTTGGCTTAGAGATTGTGTTAGTCCTTATTGCAGCCTTGGTTCAAACTGTTCTTGGCTTTGAGATTCAGCCACTATTCAACAAACCCTACCTTTGTACGTCCCTTCAAGACTTCTGGGGTCGTAGATGGAACCTCATTATTACTCGTATTCTACGCCCCACCATATACGACCCCGTACGTCGTATGTCTACTTGTTTTGTCGGTCCCTTGTGTGCCACGTCAACTGCCATGTTGACCACGTTCCTTGTGTCAGGACTTATGCATGAGTTAATGTATTATTACCTTACACGTGTGCCTCCCACGTGGGAAGTAACGTGTTTTTTTGTGCTTCAAGGTATGTGCACGGTGGTGGAGGTGGTTGTGAAGAAGGCGATGCTCCATCGTGGGTGGCGGTTGCACCGTGCTGTGTCGGGGCCGCTCATGGTGGTGATCTTGGCAGTCCCAGGATGGTGGTTGTTTTTTCCTCAACTATTGAGGAATGGTGTGGATCGGAAGGCCACTGAAGAGTATGAAATTTTGGTGTATTTTGTTGTTCATTCTAGGTTACCATACATATACGGAAGTCTTTAGGGTGAATTGCTAAACTTACTATGTTTTTATGTGTGAAAAAAAAACATCGGTTTAGTTGTAGAATAAGACATGTTAAATTTGGAAAATAATGAGTGTGATCCAATAATGGAAAACAGAAAATATGTGCAATTCAAAAGTCTAAAAATATCGTGGTATTACTATTATCACACTTTTAAACCGATTAGTTCATGATGGTCTATTCCTTTACTGAATAGAATAATCAAATTTGACGAGAATGTGTATAGTTAGCAAATGCTGCTATAAAGAATATGTGTTTTAACGTGCAATAAGCAAGCTCAAATCATTAATAATACATAGACATAGTACTAATATATTAAGATCTGCTGCAGATCTTGTTAAAACCAATATGAGAATGAGACAAGCTCAAGATATGCCATATTTGAAACCACGGATAAAGAACATATGGTGCAATCAACATGCCATATTTGAAACTCGATCAGAAATTAATAGCATACAAACAAGCCATGTCCTTGTTACAATGTATCGTACATCACCCCTATTATCTCTAGAATTGTTCATAAAGGCTACAAGAAAGGCAAAAGAAAGGTGCATATATATATGCTATACACCTTATCTTAATGATGCAAAAAAAGCAGCATACCCCTGTTTCTCAATGAGATGTAGGAATTATGCACTTGTTTTCTTGGACATGGGGTATGCAAGTGCTGATCGTTTCTTGGTTACCCCTTCAATCATAAAAGAAAAAGCCCCATAGGTGAGGCAGTTCAGTATAAGAGCTTGGGGTGTACCTGGAGAATCCTAAAGGATGAGTCATAATAACAATAAAAACATACAAAAAAAAAGGAAATTACATAGATATATAGAGAGAGTACTTTTACAAAAAAAAAGAAAAAAAGTGATTGAAATGCATTGTCAATTGTGGGTCAATGTTTTGATTTGCTGGACAATGGAGTCTAGTAATAAGCCTCAAAAGTGGAGATAAAATTGTCTCAGCTCTTGGCAAGAATGGTTATGTTTATACGGTGATATCAACAATGAAAGACAAATTAAAATTCGTATGTTTGAGAAAAGGGTTAGTCAAAATAGGCAGATTAGAATGACTTCTATCCTTAATTAATTTCAGTTGGTGCAGTGACCAAGTTAATAAAATTTTCAAGTAAAGGGTGACAATTCATCAATTATATATTAAAAGAAAGGATACCTGGAAAACTTGTAGCAAGACCAGCGCAACATCCAGCTAGCCCAGCGTTAATGGCTGCAGATGTGAAAGTAATCACATTATCAGTGAGAGAACATTATACTGACAAGTGAGAACGGTTTTTGAGTTAGCTTCTAAAGTATTTGACTAAATCAAAAGCTTGATTGACCAAATTAGACCTCTTTGATAAAGGAACCTATTTTATTAACTTATAGCATCTTGTTAGTGTTTTTTGAAAAGCTCTTCATTGAGCATTTGTACACTATCTTATCATAATTCTTTCTTTTTATGGTCTTGTATTGTCATTTTATACATGTCAGTTAGTTTAACTGCTAATTTATCAAATAGTTTTAATTAAATTAGCTAGTTTATTAGTTTCCAACTAACTTTTTAACTTCCAATCAATTTATTATCTGTTAGTTTTACCAAACACATATCATTGATGTTAAATATTTTATACCATCATGCTTTCCTCGAAGTCTTCCAAAGATGCAGACAACCAAACTATCAACTCCAGATAGAACTGCAAAAGTCTAATGAAGAGAAGACAAAATAAAAACGGATTATTAATAAGTTAAAAATAATGGACATGTTCAAATAAGTGTTGAGTTCACAAAGTAAAAAGTGGGGCAGAAAATAAACAACATTGATCTCTTATAATATACCTTAGCCTGAGATCCTGCTTCCATAAAGGATCCTTTAAAGCCTTTCTTCTTAATCAATCCAGCACCTGAAACAGACCCATCGAAAGCATCCTTGAACATGAACTGAAAAATTGACCAACTATCAAACACTTAAGAATTCACGTTATTTTACCACAAAGATTATTGGCACAAACAAGAGGTGCTTTTCTAATGTGTAGAATTAAAACTTGGGTATAAGGGTATTGAGAGGTTGCACTACTGCAATATATCTCGTCTTGATCACGTACAGGATATAAACAAAACGGCATATACTACCAAATTCCAACTTTCTCAGAGGTTGCTATAATAAATCCATTTAAAATCAATTCCAAAGTGCAAATTCCCTGTAGCCTATTTGATTAAGAACAAAATTTAGATTCAGTTGCAGTTCTGTAAGTGTGTTTGGTGTTATTCTCCTGTCAGAATAGAAGTTTTACTTTCTAACCATTAATAAAAATCTTTATTATGTGAATTACCAAAGTGAAACTCTAATTATAATTGAAAAACAACAATAAAAGTACCTTTGGAACAGCTTCTAAGAAAGTTAACATACCAAACAAGAGAATATGAAAAAAAAAAACAGGAAAAAGAAATGATAACATCACAAAAAAGTAAACATAAAGCGCATGCAGGTTCAAGTCAGAAAGAGGACCGTAGCCGAAAAGGGAGCCGGTGAGGGCGCCACAAGCAGTGCTAGTGGCGGCGGAGAGAAGAAGGGAAGTGGTGGGAGACGGAGTAGAGGAAGGGCCTTCAGATTTTCTAGGATTGGGAGCATTGTTCACCTCACTAACCGAATTAACTGTTGCATCCGATGCCATCACTTTTGAGTTTTGACGATGGGGTTACCCTGCTCTTGACTAACAACATTACCTCTTTCAACGACGACTAATCAACACTGTTATTCACAATTACTAATTAGCTTAGGAACACAAGGTCCTTCTCTGACTATGTCAGTTATGCAATCCTCATTGTTATTAACGATAATCAAATTCTTTATAATATGAAAACAAAAGTTCTGTATAGAAACCAACGAAATAAGATTTTTTCCCCTTTTTTCTTGAAAAAAAAATCTCTCTTACAGCTAGCAGATACAAAAGATATCACCATTCTTATAGAAATGTATTAATAAAAAGTGGCCCCTCGACCACTTCTTCCTCATATGCATGGGCATTTTCTGTCTCTTTGATGTGCTAGATAAATCTACAAAAATGCAAAGTCGTCATCCTACAAGATAGCTGAAATCAGAGGAAATGTCTGTGTTCTTTGCTGTTAAGCAACGGATTATGCTATAAAGTGAAAAAGCCAATCTCCTCAAAGGTCATGCGAATAATTCAAATAAGAACATTAGATCCTGTGTGACTGACACTTACAGTTACACTTATGCCTTGATCAGAAGATCTCTATGGTAAGATTCCAGTTTAAGTCAAGAAAAGAAAATTTTGAAACCAATTCTCTCAATTAGTATTGGTATATAAAAGTTCTTTTTGTCTACTGTCATAGCTTTGCTATTTTAGGAACTGTATGCTTCTAATTGATTTTATTTTGTTCGATAGTCATGCCAGTGACTTCTGCAATAAATCTAAAATTCTTTGTCTTGTGCTAAATATTTACAAGGAATACCAAAACTATTGGTGTTCTATAGATGTCAGTATTGAATTAATATTTCATTCAGCTGGTAGTGAAGTGAATTGTGTACACAAGAGCAAGAGTTGCACAAACATGACCCATTTTGAATCTTAGACAAAACGTACTTCTCTTTCATCAACTTATTTTTCACCAAAATACATATTTGATACCATTATCCTCGGACATGAGAAATGAATGAGTGCTAAATACAACATCCGTAACACGGCAAATGCCACGTAGCAATAGAAATGCCAACTGGAATGCCATTATCCAACAAGAAATACATACAGTTCCACCCTGAAAAAATACTGAAAAACTCATGATAGCCAAAATTAAATTCTATCCAGCAGCCAATCTGCGATCCATATTCTCTAACTTACAAGGAGTTACATCTGTTCAGAGACTTATTCACCCTCGTTCAGTATAGGCACAATGAGTGGTTTCATCTGTGCCAGATATACAATCGCCCACCTAAAAGAACAGAGGAAAGATCAAAGTGAGCCTATGACAAAGAAGACATGATTTATTATTTACAAGCTATAATTACAACCAAACCAATCACAAATGAAAATTAGCTCACTTAAAGATCACTGAAGATGGGACCTATTAATATGTAGATAGAAAACTTGGGAATGAATTATTAAAAAAAAAAGAAGTCACAAGAGTTCCATATAAAGGCCAAACCACACCCCCATCCCCAAAATAAACAAAACATAAACCCTTTCGGACATACAGTTACTAGAGTTCATCAGATTTTATCGCAAGCTCCTTGTGAATGATGGAATATGCATGTGAAGTATAGAAATACAAGTACATAATTATTTATAATTTCCTATTGTAAAATCATCCATTTAGGATGTGCATAAAAGAATGACGATGAATAGTTATATCAACGGTAAAGAGAATCCTTGCAAACTATTTAAAGTTGTACAAATTTTACGTTACTATTATCGCAATAGAGAACATTGTGGCATGGCGGGCTCCTTTTTTTGCCAATAAAACACAATGCTCTGCTTTGAACAGAATAAAGCATCAAGCCTTATATATGCAAGGTACAATTACTTAAATCACCCCACTTTTATGGAGTTTAGTTATTCTGCTTCAATTACTATTATTCTTATGAGGGCTGCTATACTGCTTTTGTAATTTGACAATAAACACAAAAGTTTGTGTGGCAGTATCAAGGTCTAAGAGAATGAAACAACAGCTACAGAAACAAACAACTTCAACATTAATTATGTCTACATGACTACATGTCATCCTGTGAGTGGAGTTATCTGCTTGGGGAAAAAGCCATATCATTTAGTGATTTCTTCTTCTATTCTAATCAATAAATTTCCTATCAGAGGAAATAAGAAACATAGATGCACAAGTTCTATAATTCCTATTTTAACTTTATACACACCAAAAGATGAATGCCCGTCAAACAACACTTACATCATCCAGCAGCAAATTGTTGCAGTAATTACCAAAGTAAGGTGAAATCTGCACCAGAATAAGAAGAGATCAGAAAAAGGTCTATAAGAATAACACACACATAGACAGAGAACAGCAATAAAGATTGGTGACACAACAATGAATATTCATGGAATTTGCAAGCATTGGAGTCCATGCGAGTCTGCATATATATATTCTTCAGAGCCAGCTCAAGTCACTAAATAAATCTGAATATGTTGCATTATAAAACAAATAGGTTGCTTTTAAATAGTTGATAAAGTGTGCATTTATAAGTTCTCACACTTTCCATTGCGTCAACATGAAAAGGCCAAAAAGTTGGATTGGCATTCAACGGCTTCTAACAGAAAAACAAACACACACTATGACCAATAACAGTTAAGGTGTTGAACAAGCAGACAGTCATAACCAAGGCAACACCACATGGCTGAAGGAACGAATCCTATACCATCTTATATCTTTACAAGCAAAGAAATGCCAGACAAACAATTAACATCTAGGGATTTTTTTCTTCAAAATACTGACCAATTTCATATTCTTCCCAAGTGCCATCAGTCATGTCTGACTATAAATACCTTAAAATTAACATGTTAATCAAATTTCATCACCCTAAATCTTCTCAAAACTTCAAATCAGCAGCTGGATTCACATTAACAGAAAACAACAAAACACATTTTTATACAAACAATCCCTAACTTCATCCGATAAAAATCCTGCTAATTGCAATAATAGAACTAAACCAAAATCAATGATGAGATAATCCATTCATATAACCAACCATATTACAAAAAACTATTCACGAACGCTGTTCTATACTCAAATTGAGTGCAGAGTACCCCAATTCCTCACACGCGCACCACTCTCATAGCTAGGGCATCAAAATCGATACATTGAGAACACAAAATAGGAAAAAACGAAAGAGAATCGGAAGGAGCGTACAGATTGGCAGAAGGTCCTCTGTTGCAGCAAATTCTGGTGCAGAGGCACGCGATGATTCCGATCACTACGAAGATCAGCGTCGTCACCAAGAAACCCATGTCGATTCGCTTCCCTTCCAGATCCCGATCAGAGAAAACGAATTCCTACCGCGAATTAAAAAAAAAATGAATTTATTGATTGATTGGGGTGTTTGGTTGCCGAGAAAATGGTGGAAAGAGAGAGAAAGTGAAAATAGAAGGAAAAAAAAAAACGTTGGAAAAATGCAGTTTGTTTGTTACCTCTGAACTCTGAAGCAGAGATCTCAGGGTGCTCTGAATCGATCACCTTGCGCATATAGTGTGAGACGCGTCGTCGATTTTCTGCTTCAGAATAAACTGGGCTTGGGCCCACATAGCCCCAATACGGCTACTATAGTCGAGTTATTGGACTTCACATCACGTTTCATGTCCAATTGGAAGGAGTAGTGGGGGGTTACTATTCTCACCTCTAAAGTGCTATTTTCACCTCCAGAAATGTAAATTGTCCCCCTATACCCTCCTCGCTCTCCTACACCCCCAATCCTTTCCCTTATTCCCTCACCATCCTTTCTCACAACACCCCACCCCTTTTTCTCCCTTCTTTTTTCATCACACTCCTAACTCCAAATCTCAAAATTTTCAAGTCAATTGTCTCATAGAAGGAAAACTTTTTTTCCACAAAACTCTTATACCAAGTCCCTTTCGGGAACTTGTCATGCTTCTCTCAAAAAGTTATATGAAATAAACATATTATATACTGAAATCGAACATGAGTCAAAAGTATTCCTATCAAACAAACCAACAAAAATACAATTTCATTTTAAAAGTATATAATAGAATTATGTTTTTGTTGCGTATATTTTTTTCACCCAAGTATACTATGAAAACACTCTGTTGTACAAATATACAACAAATCATTTTTATGTTTTTTCCGCCTTGTATATATGCGAGGGAATCGTATTTCCTTGTTAGTTATATTGTTGCTAACCATGCATTGAATCCTTGTTGGTTATAATGATCACTAAGTACACAAGTGTGTTAGCTCTAGGTGGTAGAACATGTAGAAAGTAACTTATATATATCCATTCCTTTGACAAAAATGCTGTTTACTGAGCTACAAGCAAGCTGTTTGTTACACTAACAATCTGACTCACAAAGTCGTGCAAATAGCTAACTCTTGGAAGCAGAATTTGTAAAAACAAGCTTCACAATCGAAAGAAGAGACTGTCATCAGAATAATATCTCAACTAAGCTTCAAGATCACATTCACAGCTGATTAACTACAACCAAGAAGGAAAAAAGAAGTAAGCAACTAAAAGAAGAGCTTTCGTGGGGATGCTCTAGATGCAACCGTTGAAGGATAGTTTGAGGACTTGAGAGGAGGAGATGCAGCCTTGCTTTCTTGGCCCCCAGGCTCTCTGTCAAGCAACTTTGCTGCCCTAGGATCTGTTAGTAGTATCTTCTGGAAGGACTGTGAGAAGCCAGTTGCAATGATAGTCACATGAATCTCCCCATTGTAGCGATCGTCAACAACGGCGCCAAATATAATATTGGCAGAAGGGTCGGCTAAACTAGTCACAACCTACAACAGTTATGAAGTTTTGAAAACAGGATACAAATGTTTGCAACAAATTCATAAGATCAAAAAGAATACTGAAATGTTCTTTCTGGCAATAAAATTCCGAGGTACCTGAGACACTCTGTTCACTTCCTGTAGAGTTATGTCTTTTCCTCCAGTAATGTTATACACTACCCCAGTAGCTGACTGAATAGATGAGCCAATTAAAGGAGCCAAAGTGGCCTGTTCTGCAGCTTCTTCTGCACGGTTTTTACTGGAGGAAACACCCACACCAAGCATAGCAGTTCCAGAGTCTTTCATCACAGCTTTTACATCAGCAAAATCCACATTTACAAGCCCGGGTATCTGTAAAAAGATGCAACAGCAAATAATATCCTCAAAAGCTGACATCAAAATGTACTTTACATTAATTGTCCAATTATGGTGGAGGAGCAACACTCAAATAACTTGGGAGTTGGGAGAAAGGAGATGGAGAATGATTCAAGCCTTTAATGTCCCCTCTTTTTTTTCTTCACAATCTACCAATCTAGAGGGATCAACTAATGTTTTTCATGTCTGAAAATATTGTTAATCAACTCACTGTTATGATGTCTGATATTCCCTGTACTCCTTGTCGTAGAACGTCATCTGCTAGACGGAAAGCATCTTGAAGAGGTGTCTGCTCATCAGCCATGTCAAGCAGGCGGTCATTTGGAATCACTATAAGTGTATCCACATTTTTCTGCAGCTTTTCAATGGCTTCCAATGCCTGGAAGAATGACATCTTAATTTAACCTCTCCAAGTATCCTCAGAGCAAGACAATATAATAAACATCAACCAATTTTCAAAATACATATAGTACAAGATTTATGATCAACTGCAAAGTGGTATCAATGAAAAAAAAAGGAAATTCCAACTTCTTAAGCAAACTAAATAGAGCAGTCATAAGTACACTTTTAGTAGCATCTGTACAGTGTACTAATCACATTCTCAAATATGGAAAGAAATGACACCTGCCTGCAATGATCTTTTGCGCCCTTCGAAACTAAAGGGATAGGTGACAACACCTACAGTCAAGTAACCTGCTTCTTTCGCTATTCGGGCCACTACGGGGGCAGCACCAGACCCAGTTCCCCCACCCATGCCAGCAGTTACAAACACTAAATCCGAGCCTTGAAGAGCATTAGCAATAGCTTCTTTTGATTCCTCAGCAGCTTGTTCCCCCAAAAGCGGATTCCCTCCAGTACCTGCATCTCTCTCAAGCAACTTGAATCAAAGGACACATTAGAATGAAGCTAAGTACCACACAGGCACACACAAATCACACTATAGCAACATATATGCATGTCATAATCAAGCACAAAGGAACCACCTAGGCATAAAATGCAAGTGCCTGACCTAATCCACGAGTCAGAAGCTCTCCAATTTTGATAGGGTTCTCAGCAGAAGAATGCAACAGTGCTTGGGCATCAGTATTTATAGCATAAAATTCTACACCCTGATTATAAAAAAACAAAAACAAAAAGTGAAGCAGAATACAACATTAACAAAAATTAACTATAGCATTTATGAAAATGTACATCATCTTCACCATTATACTGGCATAAATCCAATTTGTAACTATGATAAATGAAAAAAAAGGGTAAAATGTGTTTTAGATCCCTCAAAATTGGTTAAAATTGGTTTTAGTCTATATTATAAAAGAGAAAAAAAGGATATGCACTCACAGTGTAAAACAATTTGATAATATCATCCAATCACAAACTCCATGTAAGATAAATTTATTGACTTGTACAGTAACTTTTTTTTTTCTCAGCAAAAATAGATAATTATATTATATGCAGAGTACCGGGGGTACTGAAAATACAAACGATAGAGATATACACAGCTGGTACCAAATACTTTCCTAGAGGTTCATATTAGGGACCAGCTGGACCCAAGCCTAGGATTACACCTGTGGTGCATCTACTACAGAGAATCCTAGCATGTACCCTCCTTTTAAATGTCATGTCAGCAGTGATTTAAGATTGGGTGACAGTGTAAACTGTTTGTGTATGACCATTAAACTCATTTTAAAAGCTGTGGTTCTCATATTTCTGAAATTTGGTGAATTTCATCGGACCCGATGGCCTATACTTCATTTTGACCTGACGAAGTCCATCACATTTAAAAAAAAAAATACAAAGACAAAAAATGTAGGTACTAAAACCATTTTTTACTAAATTGAGAAACCTAATACACAATTTACCCAAAAAAGAAACATATCCCATAAAATCAAACAAACAAACCCACCAAATTATCACACAATCTCGCATTGTTCATAAATAATAAAAATAACACATTAAAAAAATATTGAGTAATGGGAAAGGAAAAACTCACGTGCAATCCGCAACCAATCATGCGGTTAACAGCATTGTTCCCGCCGCCCCCAACTCCGACAACCTTAATCTTAGCACTGTCGAGTGTCGAGAAGGAGCAGCATGTCACGGACGCAAAACGACGTCGCTGGGGTTCGGAGTCGCATGTTCTGATTCTAGGGATCAGAGAGACACATTTTCTTTGAACGAAAGAGGAGGAAGACAATGCATTGTGGCGAATTGGAGTAGGGTTTGTGAGGGGAAGCATCGCCATTGTAAACACTTAGTGAGTGTTACTGGGTTTTAAGGTTGATGGTGAAAAATTGGGGTTTAGGGTTTTAGGGAAATATGAAAATTGAGTTCAGTTTTCATGTTTTCAGGTTCGTTTGAATTGGAAACGGATGAAGGAAGAAAAGCAACTGAAGGATAGTAGTGGTGTGCCAAGTTCAAGTGAAGTGTTATTGCGTTAACACCATATTAGTTTTTTTTATTTATCCTGTTTTATTTTTTTAATTATTCATTTAGCTTTTAAATTTTTTTTTTAGTGTTTATAGTTAATGGTAAAAAATTCACATTTTAATTTCTAAAAAAATTTTGTCATTAAAATTTTTTAACTATGAAGTATAACCAAATAGACTTCTTGAAAATGAAACATGCATTTAATGAATCACTTGAAAACTATAGGAAATAGATAAATAATTAAATCTTTTATTTCTAGATAAAATAAATGCACCGGTGAAACGAAAAATAAAAAAAGATGACAGATATTTAAAGCTACTCCTATAAATAATATATAAATATAAAAAAGTATTATAGAAAATTGTTGCATTTGTAACAAAATTATAATATGTAGTTATTTTTAAAATATATCTCGTTTAAAATTTATTTTTAAAAATTAAAGTTTTTTTTAATTGATAAAACAGTATTTTAATGGTGCAAAATTAAAAAAAATAGTTTAATTAATAAAACATTTTTTTATACGTAATAAAATATTATTTTAATGGTGGTTTAGGAATATTTGGTTGTATTGAAAATTAATGGAAAACTTAAGTAGTATTAATATAATTAATTGTTCACCAAAAAAGGTATTAATATAATAAATTATAGAAAAGAAAAATCCTTTTAACATTAACAAAAAAAAAACTAAACATCACATTTTTTTCCTTTTTTTTTTTATTTCTCTTCTGTTTCTATTTCCAACCTCGGATTGTAGCTAATAGCAAAACATAGCTGTGAATTGCCAACCGAAGAAATTGTTCAACACAACGTAGGAAACCCTCTTCAGTCCTGGTGTTTAAGGGTATTCATTCCTAGTGTTTAAGTTTATTCGTGGATTGAAATGGATAGATTTTAAAGAAAAAAATTATTTAATTTAATCATTTTGTTAATTTATCATACAATTGATTTAGTTTAAACTTTTAATTCGATCCGATCTGATCTAATTTAAAATGATTTTGATTAGATCAATTTTTAGTTTTACTCTTATTTTTACTTTTTTTAGAAAATATTAAAGATATATAATAAATATAATAAGAAACAAAAATAGAAATGAGTTTCAGTTGTTGTTCCCATTTTTCCTTCGTGACATTTCATTTGTAATTATTAGGAATATATTTCAACGAAAACAAATATATTACTATTTCAACGACTTTTTCACAATTTTAAAATTTCTGTTCGTGATTTTATATTAAGTTTTTTAACAAATTTTTTTGTACAAAACTCCTTTAGTATGAATTGTTTCTTCACGGTTTTATTTTTATGATTTTTTTTCAACAAATATCATGACTTCTCCGTTAACTCCCACTCTTTCCTTTCATTCAACACCTCTGCTTTGTCTGTTCGTAATAATTTCTAATTTAATGAAAAATACTTCCTTTTGAGATCTTTAAGAATTTTATAGTATAGACTTTGACATTGTGAAAACTCTAGTTGAGCACATCTTTCCCACTCTTTTCTATTTCAATGGGACAATTGCCCAATTGTTTTTTTTTTAACTTTTTTTTTTCAATTATGTCCCATTATTTTTAAATTTTTAGTCCTACCTTCAATTTTCTTCTACATTTAAAAATATATACTTTTTAAGAAAAGATACATAACCCTAAAACATTAAAATTAGACGGGCCAGGTCAACCACGTTAATAATTAACAAATAATTATAATTATTAATTAATAAATAATTATGTGATTGGCCTCATAGTAGCAATATAGAGAAAGGATAATAGAATCATCACTGCTAAATAAATAATCTAAAGACAAAATCCCAGACGTGTTACTAATATCAAAGAAATTTAAATACAAGGTTAATTTCTATTCTAGCCTATGGTAATTTATATTCTGCAGCAAGTCACATGAGACATGCCACCTTATTGCATGCACTTTCACATGCAAAAAACAAATACCTACACAGTGCAACTAGTGCTACAAAAACATACATGCTTCAGGGTTTGAAACAACAAACGGCAACACACTTTCGCCAAATAATTCAACCACTGATGACACCAAATTTCCTGTATCAATGTCATCCTTCCAAGCCTGAGCAAGAGTGGACGACACCTTCCTTTGTTGATCTCCAACCTCCCTCCCCGGCACGTTGTCGATGGATATTTGACGAGCCATTGACATTGAAGAAACCCCCATCATGGAGGAATATCCACCTGTTGAACCTTGCATGTCAACTAACATGGAGTTCATTGCTACCACACCCCCAGGGCCATCCGTTGCAAGTTTCTTCATTGGAGGCAGCTGCTGCTGCTGCTGCATCAGATTGTCAGTGCTGGCTTTTCGTTTGCCTTCATTAGGGTAAAGATAGAATGATTATCAGAAGATAAAATTAACGATTGCATTGCTACAAATGTGTCTAAAAGAGCATTCTGATGGAAAGCTTTTGTCAACTGGGGAAGCACATTCAGAAACTCAGGCTTCCAGTGCAACTTCAATATATATATTGGAAATGTATCATGTTACTGTTTCAGAAGATCTAATTTTGACCATTTAATATTGCAAGAATGGTCAAAATTCATTTTACTTGAAATCAATATTGAATTTCCATGTATGGTTAAAGATTGTTTTACTTAAATATAACCTTCACTGCCCATTTTGGTAGTAAGTTTAAAATTATTTCCTTTCACGCTCTCAACTGAAGCACTTTATATGTCTAATTTTTTAAATGTCGTATATTTAGGGGGAGGATAAGTTGCCCTTGCCCTAATTGATGATCAAGTCATTAATTAATTTAAGGTTAAATATTTGATTTATTTCCACAAAGTCTTCATTATAAATCATTTTTGACATTCCCATTGCTATTATATTTACTCTTGTTATTCTAATATGTAGTGAAAAATTAGTATTTAAAATCAACCCTCTTATAATTTATAGAATTCTTTATTGACCATGAAACTCTTTTTCTCTCCTTTTTTATTCCAAAACGGAACATTACATGGAAATGCTATATTAGCACAAAAATATCAAAAATTCATTGGTTCGTAATATGTATTCTCCAAAACAGTAATATATTGACATTTATTTACAATCAAATGTTATTAAATAATTACTTTTTGCATAGGGCTTCCAATGCATTTCATTTTTTTATGAGCCTTCCAACGCATTTCATTTTTTTATGAGCCTTCCAACGCATTTCATTAACTAGCTTGTGTTTTATCAACAAGAAAATATTTTCCATCATCAACCCTGTCCTTTGTTGTGTTTCCTGTTTTAGAACTAAAAGCTAACTTTAAGGAGGGGGGAGAGAGAGAAGAGGAATCATATGGCTATAACCCAAATGAATGCATACAAACTAATTTATCATTTACTCCATTCAGCAGGCATGTATTGCTTTTCAAACATATCAATATAATTGCAGATGTAGAAAAATAAAGCCACACCTGACATCGCAATCACAGCTTTTCCACTGCCTCTTGAAGTAACCCGAGTTGGAGGAGAGAACAAATTGCTAAACATTTTGACCTTTTCATGCACGCATTGTCCTGCTGCACCCTGAAAGGTTTATGACTTCAGTAATCAGCAAAAGAGATGTTCAGCGAAAAAAATCAATTTATGCATAATCAAACCTAGGTAATCTATAAAATTAAAGAATTAAACTTGAATGCAATAAAAAAAAATTTACAAATCCATCTAATTACGTGCTGCAAAATCATATAATGAGATGAGTTGTCAAATTAAATGTGGCAACACATTGAAGGATGACAGTGTCAATTTTTTAGATTATTTGTCAAAATTAAAACACAGCTAAAACATTACAACTCACCAACAAAGCCCCATAAACTTGCCAAGCTTCATGCCTCTTCATTTCATTTTTTTGCTTCTCAGGTTGCATTTCTGGCTCAAGAAGATGCAAATATGGCTCGAGATTTGGAAGTATAAGCAAGCGAATCTACTCAAAGTGAAGGAACATACACATTAGTTGACACCAATACAACTAGAGGTTCTAAATCACAAAGCATAAAAGTGACCTGTGAACCCCATACAAAGACATGCATTAAAAACAGTTGCAAATATTTAAGAAACATCATATAAAAAAAAGTAATAATTCTTCATTATTATTATCCATGAGAACTAAACAGATGGTAAAGAATAGTTTATAAAAAATAATCATATATAATCTAAAAGGGAAAAGTAGAGCTGTCTCCATTAGTTATTATCCGCAAGAGATCATCAAATAATTAATATGAAACCAATTTAACAACCAGAAGCCATCGAACAATCTACTGGCCTGAAATTAAAACACGGTGGTCAAAACATACCAGTCTTGATCCGAGAGCTTCTATCCCTTTAATTGCACCATAGTGTTGAGGCAAAGCTTTTGTAGGGTCCAAGAAAGAATGAAGAAATGTCTTTGTCACACGTGGCTGCAGATTGTGATAAATATGCCCAAATCTGTAGAATTCCAAAGACTAGGAACATAAAAACCCAAAAAATATAAATGATAAAATCAGAACTTGCCATTCCATGAGTATACTATGAAATTACAAAGGTCATCACAAGCCCAGTATTCTATAGTAATTATTTTAATATACTAATATAGTCACAAGCAATGCAATGTCAAAAGATGTAAGGAAAAAAATTGTCCTTATCAAACTAAAGTATGTGCAATCTTAAGAAAACTTTTGGTATGCATATCAAGAAATCCTTCATATCATCTACAGTTCTACAGAACGTTACTCAAACCATGCAGTTAAACCATAAAGTATCAAAATCATCTATATATATAGTATTCCATCTGAATGACACATGTAACAGCCCCAACAACCACAATTAACATTTAGATTTTAGAATGAAGTATGAAACCCTATTGCTCATCAGCAATTGAAGTCTCATCAAGCAGACCTTGACCTTCTCATTGCTCTTTTTGGTACCATACAATAGTAGAAATGTGCACCGGTTGCCCATCTAAAAGAATCACAAGGGCTGAGAATTATCAAGTTAAACACTTAAACTTGAAATATGAGCAAAATCTAAATATTATTTTCCAATGTACAATGTTGGTTACAATATATATACAGGCTAGGGAATTAATGTTATCCTAGGACTTATGGGCAACAAACCTGACCCGATTACAAGAAATAAGGAAAATCTGTCCTAATTACAAATAATGGGAGGAAATAAATCTCCTAATTACATCTGTACATAAAAAATGGAAAGAATGATAAAAATGTACATGCTGCAACAGTTAACAACATAATCAAATGATATCTGCCATGGTAATTTATACTCTTATTCAATAGAAAGAAGGTCCACACCTTTGGCATATTGAAGCAACAAGATTAGCACTGAAGTTCCGAAGCTCCCAGTGATCATCAGATAGTCTGTTTCCTATCCTTTTTGCAACAATGCAAGTAATGATAGGTGGCATCAATTGATGTAACTGCAAATTATAAGAAGATATTAGACAAAAAATGAAACTCACAAGTCATATTACTGAAGTAAAAACTCAAGTTTCAGTAAGGTATAACTGCTCTAAGTCTTGGCTTCAGTAACCCAAACATATCCAAAACTGGCACAAAGTTATTGTGTTCATTTACAGAACCACATATCAGAGATCAACCTCACAACCTCATGAGAGTTGTCATAGATGACAATTATCATCTGAAGTTGATTATATATAGATGCGAAAACATTTACAATGGCATCATACTTACATAAAGTTCTATGTGTATCTGAGAATTTTGCAAAAGGCTCCGCACAAGGCGCATCAAGGCAAATAAAACAGCTAAATTATTTAAATTCTGTGCCACCTGATATGACAAGGGAAAATGGATAAGAATCAGTACTTTTACACTATTTCAAACACTAAATTAAGAAGTTTAACCAAAAACATCATTGATATAAACTTGTCAATACCTCATCAGCAACAAAAAATGTGAAATAAGGAACTAAGGGATGGAGTCCCGAGTCTGTTGCCAAGCTAACCAATGCTCTTCTAAAAGGAATGGATCCAGGCTTATTTAAAGTTAGGTCAGTTATTTTCTCATAGTAAAGCTGTAGAAGAAATAAAGATCATTAAGTTGATAAAAAAATATATGGAATTTCTTAAAAAAAATAGAAAGACATACCAAATGAGTATACCTGAAGCTCCCTTGTTATTAAATGTTTAACAGGTAATTTAACATCAACAGGAAGCCCATCTTCCTTATATTCAGATTTTCTTATCTCGGAGGGAGCTGCAAGTAACATAGGGCAAGCAAATATGTCAATGTCAGGAAAATCAAGCTTCTAGGTGGAAAGAAAAGGGGGGGAAAAAGAGTGAAATTGTGCAGATGATAATATACAAAATTGAGTGTAGCAGATCACTTAAGGTTATAAACTTCAATGTTATAGCAAGTTGGCTTGATGGACAGAAGTTGACCATAATATCATACAAAAAATGAGATTGGTAGAAACTCAGAGCACTACTACTAAGGAAGTTCAGTTTTATTGCACTTAAATCTGTAAAAATACCTTCAACTGGAGCATTTTCAGGAATTGCAGGTTGCACACCTTCAATAGCCAACCAGTGGCTAGTAATTGATGTATCAAGGGGTGCTTTTGGTAAAGGAGCTTCAATGATCTATACAAATCAAGAAAAATGTGAGAACACCATATCAAGAAGCAATTCAACTACTTTTCAATAGAATAGCAATCTTGATGTACCTAGAAATCTTACATCTTTGATATCCACGTCTTTGTCATCAATGTAGAACAAATCCTTGTGTCCAGCAGCTCTTTTGAACTGCGGAGGATCATTAGAGGTGGACCCATATATTGGCTGATACATAAATAAAAATATAAGCAAAAAGAAAACAACAACAAATATCGAAGATAAAAATTTTAAGAAGCTGGGGGCAGACGGGACTTGGTGATAAACATTTCGCAGTGCACATGAAACACAATTCAGATAGAGAAGTGTTTGCCATCTTAAATGTTTCAAAGCAATATTTTCATATGAATGTGGCATTCTACTTCTACAATGACCCTCTCTCATAAGACTATACTCAAGAGACATGCCATTGTCAATTTGCCATCGTCTCAACGAAAAATCAGCACTTTTTCATAGATACACTAACCAAGCCTAAACCTTTTAGTTTGAGGAAAAAAATGTTTACAAAGTTTTAAAAACACAACACATAACCTAATTCCAATAGCAAAGCAAGTCACCTCCAAATTTCTCAATGCAAGTGCAGTATCCACATCCTCTGTAGTAAGAAAAGTTCTCATTGAATGGCGCATGCATTTTACCGATTCCTGTTTAATTCAAAATAAACAACAAACCCATATCTCCATCAGCCACACTCAAGCAGTAGTAATAACACCAACAAAGCAACAACAATTACAATATCAAAGCCTACAAACCGCCACAACCCTTTTAACATGCTCAAATATTCCAACCACCCCATTAACGGATTTCATTCTTTCCCCTCAAATATAATTTTTTTTTTCACGTAATATTGAAAGTGGGTTTCATCGTTTGCACATGAACCGAACTGGGTGATTGCATTGCAACGAAAACCCACAACAAAGGAGGTGTCGAATTACCCGCGAAAAATTCAAAATTGCGCAAAAGGGTGCGAGAATAATGTGATGGGGGTACCTGCATGATTTCGCGAATGCGATATTCGAGATCGGGAGCGAGAGCGAGGGCAACATCGGGGGACAAGTTGGTGATGCCGATGCTCTGTGCGATGACTTCGATTGTCTCCTTTGGCACGAAACTCATTTTTGATTTCAATCGAACATCAATTGCTCTTTCACCGATCGACGAAGGTGGCTTTAGGTTAACGGAGAATGGTGATGGCAAAAACAAAACAAAACAATTTGCAGAAGCTGAAGAAGGGTTTGAATTAAGGTAGAAATATTAATGTTATTTTTATTAACCTAACTAAATCTTGCATTTTTTTTTTCACAAAACTTGCTCTAGAATAACATAAAATATGTTTTGAGTCCTTTAAAAAAATTTATTTTTAGTCCCTCCATTGAGGGATCTTGATTCACAAACTATTTTATTCTTTAGTGTCAAATATCTCTTCTTTAAATACTGATGGGGGAGATAATATTTAATTATTTTAATTGTTTGGTGGTGGTTAATTTATCCTAGCAGCTAATAGCCGTCAGAAAATTATTTGGGACCCATCCAAATAAAAAGCAAAAGGCACAAAAAGTAAGATCCTAAGTTCGTAACTCTAAATATCATCAACCTTGATTCAGAAAGCAAAAACTCCACTTTCTAACTCTTTATGAAGTAGATAAAATAGCGATAGCATGATCTTCATCCCTGAAAAAGTTTCATCTCTAGAACCACCACCATACTCTACCACAAATCCCTAATTCCCCTTTTCACAACCCCCTCCCTAATGTGGGTTTTGTGAGAATCTAAAGAACAGAACTTAGAAGGCCACCGATGCCCTCCACCTCGTCAATGACGAAAGGTCGGTGCCGCCATCGGCACCATCACCATGCGAAAGGCACCGCTTCCTCACTCAAAAAGAAACGCCACAAACCCGCTGACATATCATCATTTAATGAAAAAATTTGACACAGAAACTAAAAAACAGAAAAATAGTTTGAGGAACAAGACCGTCACTAAAAATAAAAATCTTAAATAATTGAGTTTTATCCTTGAGTGTTGTTTTTTTTTATTGAGGAATTGTCGGTTTAATTAAGCTTATTTTTATAAATAAATAAAATATATTTTTTCAATAAAATAAACAGTATTAATTTTTTTAATGTGTTTGTTTAATTCTAAACTGTTTTTGTTTAAAATAAGCAATTTTCTCCTGTCTTTTTTAAAGCAAATCATTGTCTACATCTTAAAAAAAATGCTTGTATGAAACGTAATTTTTAAGTTTTTTTAAAGTTTAAACATATCTCACTCATTTTGTTATTATTAATAAATAAAGGATAAAATATGTTTTTTTTCACTCATTTTATCATAATTTTTGCTTTTAGTAAAATAATGAAGGACTAAATATTAATGTCTCTTTCAAAAATAAGAGGATTGTGAATTTAGTCAAATATAGAGAACAAAATTCCATTTAAGCTTTATTATTTTATGTTCTCTAATTTCTTTCTTAATTCCAATATAGCATTTTTCTTTTGTTATTTTTCATGAAGAAAAAGTTGGTCAGGTTTGAAAGGTCTGAGTCTAGCCTACGATGAATCTTTGAGGTTATAATCTATCAAAGGCTTTTATTTTGACTCGGTCTGACCTCTTTAAAAGCTTGGTCTGACCTAATAGCCTCTTTAAAAGCCTTCTTCACAATAATTCACAATAAATTTTTAATATTTTATGGAGTAGGATAGGAAAGTTAAAAAAAAAAAAAAAGGAAAGTCTGAGGAATATAAAAGACACATGACTCACACCTAAATTGTAATCAAAGTCTTACATGAAAGTTATGGAACAGGAATGTGTAATCAAAGTTTGATAGTTTAAAAAAAAATTAATTGTATCCAAAAAATAATATTATATATTGATACCCAAAAAATAATATAAGTATATATATATATAAGTCGGTCTATCAGACTTATAAGGCTGTTTAATAAGTCTAAGCCTGATCTATTTAATTTAATAGGCTTTTAAAAAAGCCTAAATCTAACATTTTAAGTAAATAGGTCAATTCAGGTTAGACTTTATGTATATACTCCTGTAGACCGGCCTGACCTATTTTCACCCCTACTTTTACTATGCATGACCTTCATAGGTCCTGCACAATGAAAAAGTTTTTTGAGCTGTGCGATTAAAATGAAAGGTCAAATATGTGAGGGTGCACCAAATGCAAAAAGTATCATGTTGACTCCTTCTTCCCCTCCTGGAACCAACGAAGTCATGTCATTGAAAGACAACTATTTCATCTCCAAATCTGGTCATAGACACATTGTTTTGTTATATTTTCTGTTTTCTAGCACGTGTGAAATTAATGAGGGGGTGTGTCAAAGAACATGAAAGGGATCCCTGCAATTGCACAGTAGCCGGAGGGTGTGATAGAGGAATCGGCCGTGGTTGTAGGAGGTGTGTTTGTTTCTCACGGTGCAGGACCTATGAAGGTCACGCACAAGAGAAACCACCTTGAAATACATCCTATTCGAAGTTATGGAGTAGTTTTCATAATTTGTAATTAGAAATTACTCCATAACCTTCGAATAGATGCATATTCAAGAACCTCAGCATTTTATCAGAGGTTCTGAAACAAAAAGAAAAACGAACTTGCAGCTTCCGGAATACATAAAATATTATTTCCCTTCCCACCCACGCAAACGAAATTGCAGCTTCTGGAATACATAAATGGAAGTCACCTCAATTTTACTGATTTTTACAAAGAGAACAACACTCAAGGGTATCAACATTTGAAATCTGACAATTACATAAAAAAGCCTTTCAATACCTTAATAAATTCCATGCCACTGCCAAAGCACCAAGAAAAAACAAAGAAACACGTTATCATGTTTCAATGCACATTCAGAAACATGAAAAAAAGAGAAACTTCACGAGTTGGGTATTTTTATCTTTACAAATATTTGACCAACAGCCATATGACAACCACCAAACCCACTATACCAATCACTGATAAAAGCATGCACAAGCAGGAGCAACCACCCTTGGTACGTTTGTTTAACACTGCCAAGTTCTTCTGCACTCTCTGTTTTCACATCAGAAACACAAAAGGTAAGTTGCAAGCTACTTCTACAATATCTCAATTCAAGAGTTAAACAAGGGGAAAAATTAACATCTTGCTTTAAGAAAAAAAATACACCAGAAATAGGTATACCTCTTGCAAGGGCATTCACAATACAAATATCATTCATTTATTTTCATATAATTTTTCTTTATATGTCAAACATAAATTACCCTAAACAAAGGAAATGTATACATTTGCAGTAAATTTACTATTGTTATATAAAACACATTATCTCCTGATAAAAATGAATGAAATATTATGAGCAGAAATCCCCACAGGTCCATATTTGACTAAGCATATAATAATGGAGTATATTTTTATCTGTAAACTGTGCCACAACAAAGACTAACCAAAGAATTTATGTACATTTTTTAGAGGTTACATTGGTTCAGTCTCAAAAATCTTAATTAATATCAGAATTAAGGAATTTAATAACTGAAAAGGTTAAGAATATTAAATTCAAGAGGATATCGCATGATTTCACCAGATTGAGCATATTGTAAACTCCTCCATCTCATAAAATTTAACTTATGTTTGAAAACAAGAGATATGATCCCAATAAGGAACTAAGGAAGTTATGGTAAGAGTGTTACCCTCAGCCGAGAATCTGTAACATCTACATGTTGGTCCAAGTCATCCTAACAAAAGAAGAGAAATGATTAAATTTCAGAAATGAGAGAATAAAATGGACAGTAAAAGTAGCAAAGAAAATTAACATGTGGGGGGGACATACAATGAGTCTGGTATGTAGATTCAGCTCTTCATTCACAGCCAATGCAATATGTTTAGTACTGATTACAGTCTCCTCCAATTTCTCAAGGCCATCGTCTTGCTCTGCTTGAATAGCACATTTCCAAATTTAGATCCAAACAGCAGACTACAGGTAATATTTTTCAATTTCAAACAATTCAGATTAAAGACCTTTCATAATTTGCCGTTGAAGACCAACTAGTCCACTGTTGTCCAGGCCAACAGTTCTGCTCATTGCATCTGATTTTATTTCTGGCCCTAGCAAACTATCCCTATTTGCAAAGTTAGACATGTTCAATGTTGAAGCCATTTGGTTAACTTTTGTCCTCAAATTTGCAAGCATGTCCTTTCGACGATTCATCTCCTTCTCAGTTCTGTGCATCATTGACAAAGAAACACTTAAAATAAGAATCATGCAACTTCATATGAAAGAGATAGTCCAGATTAGGAGGTTTCAAGACATTTATTTCAAAACGAAAAGAATAGATGACTAAAAGCCATAGTATTCCAGGTCCTCTATGCTCTGCGGTAATAGCATGAACTTTTCTTAATCAGCATAGGAAAGAACTGAACACTCACTTTGCAGGGACCTTTGACAACAGAGATTGCAAGCTATCAAGTCTGGTCCCTAATATCGTGATCTTCCTTCTTATAGCAGATGCATGTCGCTGGGTTTCTGGTCCAGATGCAGGAAACGAACTACGTTCAGAAATCATGCCATTGATATCATCAGCAAGTTTCACAGCTTCATTATATTCCTTCATCCATGAGTCTGAAGATGCCATTAGCCTGAAATAAGAGGAAAAAGAATGAAAAACAATATGAGAACCAAGGTATGGACATTTACTCGTTTTATAGAAGAAATAATTAATGAAGTTCTATTTAATAGATTTGGCATTGATGGATAGCATAAACAAAACAAGTAATAAAAGATTCCACAATCAATAATACAGTAAATTGAGAAATCTTCAAGTGTGCCCAACAAGATAGAGAACTTTTCAGTCCATGTGATTAACATGAGATAAAATTTACCAGGTTAGAGAAACTCATAAAACCAAGATTTCATATAAGTAGCTATGACACAAAGATTCCCACTTATGATAATTTAACATTCCACAGCTTGCTACCAACTCCGATGCCTCAAAACAAGCACTCACAGGCATATGATAATGCAATCAAATATTATGATATTTAAGATATTGAAAAATTAAGACACGAGTATTTTTACATTATTACATCCATTTGCCCACTTTGACTTGAACATACAGCATTGGCCCAATGTTATTATTCAATAACCATTATAGTGCCACCATAATGCTATAAGGTGGCATTTTTCGACCCCTCTGCCATAAGCAATTTGGGAAGGAGGGTCAACTATGGCAGCACCATAGGCCACAATGACATGTTTACATGGCAGAATTTCCGTCTTCTGCCAACCGCTATTGTTAACCTCGCAGAGGCTACAGTGAAGATAAATTTAGGCCATGTTTACACTGAACTTCATGAATATACTCCATCCTTCCCTAATAAGGTGTTATATTATCAGCCTTCCAACAAAAGAGAACAAGTGAGAGAGATATTAAAGCTACCTCTACAAATGAACCACACGGTCTCATATTCAAATGCAGCAAAACTTAAAGGATCGCTAATTATCAGCTGAACCTAACATCCCTTTTGCTTTATGTCAAAAAACATTTATTGCAGCTTTGCCCCCAACTATGTTCCTTAACATATTTTAAAATGAAAAAGGATTTCCCAATCAATAGAAGAAACTATATGATCAGCTAATAGTTTGAAGAAGAATCAGAATCTGTGTGAACAACATTGATCTATATAGACTCAGAACTGAGAAGTTATACTTTTTATTTTTTTGGGGTTAAAGAAATTTATTGAAAGGAAAATTACAAAAGATGAGAGGACCCCTCTTGTTTTGTTTATCTGATAAAGAGTAGAGCAGTCACCCACATAGAGGGAAGAAAACCCAGAGCTTATCATAGATTTGATATTGCACCACCCTCAACGGTCCAATCTTGGGCGTGAAGGGGTGCGTTGAGATCTCATATCAACTGTAGATATGGCTAAAATAGAGCTTATAAAGGTTTGGGCAACCCTCATTTCATGAGCTAGATTTTGGGATTTAGGCCTAACCCATCAAGATGGTATTAGAGCACATCATTGATCCGATATTGGGTCACACTCAACTGTCCAAAAAAAAAACAATATCTGGTCCCGCCACTTTCCCAGTGCAATATAAAAAGAAATCAATTCTAGAATCCCTACGCCCCAGATATCCAATCCTGGGTGCGAGGGGATGTGCTGAGATCTCACATCAATTGCAAATGTGGCTAAAATAGAGCTTATAAAGGATTAGGCAATCCTCTTCTCATGTAATAACTTTTGGAATTGAGTTAGACTGGAAATTCAAGATGATATCAAAGCTTATCATAGATCCGATATTGAGTCACCCTAAATTGTCCAAAACAACTACCTGGTCCTGCAGTTTTCTCAATGCAAAAAAGAAAAATCAGTCCTAGATTCTCCATGCTCCAGATGTCCAATCTTGGGTGAAAGGGGGTGTGTTGAGATCCTACACCGACTATAGATATAAATAATATATAACTTATAAAGGCGTAAGCAATCCTGGGTCCACAACTGCCATCACCCACCCTTAACTACCAACCATTGAGCCAACACCAGCATCAACATATTTCTTACCCAAAATTAATCTTCACTAATATATTGACCTCTTAACCCAGTAAACATATTCTTCTATCCAAAATTTCAAATCTACACAACAATTGCTGTGAAAGGCATGACACAAAGATGTCCTTTTAAGCTCACCATGATCCCATAGGGAAGACAATAGAAAATTACGAAGTTCCCACCCATCATGCGATGCCCAGAAAATCAATCACGTTTAACAACAAAATACACAATTCTCAGAAAACAACAATCACAGAAAGAAAACATCAAAATCAGGAACGAAAAACGCGTAATTCCGAAGAACTAAAGCTCAACCAGCAAATTCAGTCCAGACTTACAATTCAGATGGAAAAACTGAAACCAATTAAAAAAAAAACACGAAAGGGAATAAGATCGCAAAGGGGAATTGAATGGAACCTTACGCGCTAATTCTGGAGAAAGTAACTTTTATCTTCTGAATTAGGGTTTCTAAATTAAGAGAAAGGAGGGGTTTTGATGAGGGTGATGGATACGATTAGGCGTAATAGCGTGGCGGCCCCACCAACCGGCACCGTTTGTCTGACACCGTCGTTGTTCAGCGCAGCGTCGTTTATGCTGTTCCTTGCGCTACGCGAGTTGTTAACTTATTATTGTTGTAAACAGTTGCAAAAGTGAGAGTTGTATTTACGAGTTTTTATATAGTGGTAGCGATTAAGGATTAAGCTCATCCTTCGCGGTAACAATTTCATTTGTTAACTGATTGTTATTTTATCATTATAAATAAATAAATAATTGTTATTTGAGTCAACTGACACTTCTAATTATATAATTAGGAAGTAGCTTATCCACATATAAATATTTTAAAATTTAAATAAGATATTCTAAGTTATACTATAATGTTTGAAATTATTAAAGAAATCTATGCAATTAACATGTGTTATGTCGTGGAATGATATCAAGATTGGACAATATTGCCCAAAAATTAACTGATACTTTCCTCCTAAAATATAAAATTCTTTAAGCTAATTCAGATTTTTTTAACAAAATTGATTAGTTTAGTTAATAACATTAAATTTAATAATAATTTATATTATTTTTTTAAAATTATCCTCAAAATTATTGAAATTTATTATCTCACTATTTTTACTTAATTATTTTTTTACCTAATTAATTAATATCTATTAGTCTTTTTCTCCAATTCTTGTAAATAAATTTATTTTATTTTTGACTGAAAAAACTCATACTATATCATTCAACAAAAGTGAAATAATACAATTTAGAATGTAATCATAACAATGCGAATTAACATAAAATCTATACTTCACTGCTAAGCAATTGATGACTAGATTTTTTTGTTGGCAAACAAAATGAACATTAAAGTTTGAAAGGATGTAAGACTATCTTTACAAAATATCTCCAAACTCATTATTCACTTATTTCTTTGCATGCATGCAGTCAACAATGTATTTTGTAAATAAATGTTACATAAATGTTAATATTATGACTTAAGTAACATGTTAAATGTAAATTTAATTTAAACAAAAATGAGGGACAAAATTATAATTTAGGAGTCTTTTTTTTTAAATTTCGTAAATTCTAGAGAATAAAGTGACAATAGATCACGAATTTGAGGCACAAGTCATAATTAAGCAAATAACATGAACAACTAAACAAAACATATATTCTAATTAAATTCTTGAATTTATACCTTCCGAAGAAACTATTGACTAATGACTCTTGAAAATTTTCCGTAAAAAAAAATGACTCTTGAAAAATGAAACGTGAATGAAAAGATAAAATTAGCCTCATAAGAATCTGGTTTAGAATGTGAATGATGCATTTTCAAGTGTCAGAATATACTGAAACGTAACACTACAACTTGCGTGGTTCTCGAGCTAACATAGTATGATAGTAATAGCTAACTAATAATTATTGGTCGATGATACACATGGTAACTCTAACTCAACAACTCACGTACCTACCACTACCAGTTCCTGCTACGCACGTTTCCTTTCACAGTCGCTATCTATGAAGCACGGACACTCCAGTCTCTTGTCGAGTCCGGTGTCCAACATGCGTCCGTGTCGCGTGTCAGTGTCCAATACCGACACGACACTCATACTACGTTCTATATTTTAGACATTATAGGTGTCCACGTGTCTGTATCCCTGTCGTGTCGTGTCCGTGTCCGTGTCGATGTCGGTGCTTGATAGGCTGCTAGTCCTTGATTTCAGACGCCAAACTCCAATACCAGTTTCAACAAAACAACCATATTAAGAAACCCTTTCTTAACCTTCTTGTTTTTTCATCACATGGATGTCTCTAATTTTTCATCTTTCACATCATGAACATCACAAAACCATCATGCTCTTACTACCAAAGCAAATTTTCTTTGTTTCTGCTAAGTTGATGCTATTGCTAACTCTATCCCTCTCATAAGGTTCCATCCAAAAATCCATGGCACTCACGATTGTTTTCTCTCTGCTATCCCTTCTGTTGGTTTCAGCTTGTTGCTATGTGCAACCCCTTGAAGAGAGTTCCATCTCTGGGGTCATATCTGACAAGGGCCTTGAATATGCCAAGGAGTTGTTGATAGAGAAAGGTATTGCCTCCATTGTGATGCTACAGCTACCAGAGATTGAGAATTCTGTCCAAGTCCATCTTGTTGGAAATTAATGCTAAAGTGGTTCTTTCTGACATCACAATCAAGGATGTTCAAGTCAATTCTTCATCTGTTAAGACTGGGGAGAGTGGTGATATTGTTCTTGTTAATTTGAGTATGAGGTGGAGGTACACTGTTCAGCTCTTGGTTAATCCCATTTGGAATTTAAGATAGTGGGAATGCTTCAGTGAAGGTACAAAACTAGAATTTCATGACTCATGCTTATACTTTATACTATATCCTTTGGTCTTTTTTCTGTGGCTGCAGTTGTAGAGTTTTGCTGAATTGTCGTTTACATGGTTGAATTTAAGTTTCAGAAGATTTGACTCTGTTAAACAAATAACAAATATTTTCTGAAGTAGGTTATTTCGTCATAAACAAATAATAAATTAATCAGAGATATATGGTTGACTTGCTGGTTAAGAAAGAAGGAAAATATCATAGGTTCGATCCCTCTGCTAACAAAAAAACTAACAAATTAACAATTATTGATAAAAAAAATAACAAATTGGTTAGCCTGTTTGTCCTAGACTCCTAGGGAATCTATAAAGAAGAATGTTGGAATGGCCTTTTGCATCATCTTGCAATTGGAATTGAGTCAACTTAGTAAAACTTGGCCAATTTCAAACTTATGTGTAACAAGTGATTCAGGGAGCCATAACAATAAAGATCATGGGACTTGTTAGAAAGTGTTTTGATTGCTGTGCACTGTCGAGTTCAATTTCAAACCTCATTATCTTGTTCATATAAGTTGAGTTTATTGTAAGATTGCAAATGGTGGAATGAAGAGTATCTATAATTTTTTTCTTGATCTTTGTAAATGTTGTAGCTAAAATGGAAATCATAAAGAAGTAAAGGTAATGGGTTTTTTCCTAACATAAAACTCCAGTCTCCGGATCATGTCATTTGGAAGAGCTTATGTGAAGCTTGTTTAGATTTATTTTATCATATAAACAAGGGTCATTGGGTTTGAGAATAATATTTTCTCTTTCCGTTTTCTATGTCAATTGTCTAGTTAAGTTTGCAGTTTTTTTCAAAAAGTAACGTGGAAATAATGGGACATTTTTGTAATTAAAAATGAAAAAATTTGTAAAATAACATTTTCTAAAACTGAACAGTGACTTATTTTTATTAAGCTTACATTTTAACTTCAAGGATTAAAAAAATCCACTTATTAAACTTTAGGGACAAAAATATCTACTAGTTAACTATTTGGACTAAAATAGATATGCTTGGAAACTATAAAGATTAAATGGGTAATTAAACTACTCTTTTTATTTTGGTGTCCGGATTCAGCAGGAGATTATATAAGAGTATAAGACGGCTAAAGATGATCCCTAGCTTATTGTTTATCGTTAAATTTTTTGTTATATTTTTTTTTTGTGATATAGTAATCCCTATGTGGTTCCTGACTTACTTTCATAATTTTACTGATAAAGTGTGACTCTTAGTCTTAACATGAGGTTAGCATATAGAAACTTCCATTATACTCCCACCCCATTAGAAGGGAAAAGGAAAAAGCAATAAAGCATGAATCAGTGTTTACCTAGAGATTCCAGAATTCTTGCTTCCATTCTTTTAGGATCAGTTAGCCAAGTGTAAAGTTTTATGTCTCGTCGCCTCTTGAATGTGCTGAACTTGGATTAATGAATAAGTGCATCCGCTCAACTTTATTGCCTCTTTTTTTGGTAAAGTAGCTAGACTTCTTACGGAGATAGGTCTGTCCTTGATTTCATGAAGACACGAATATGATAGTTCTTAACATAAAGTTAAGAAATTCATACACTAGTTTTTATATTTGATGTTTTTATATTTGGTGTAAGGACTCTTGGTGAGTAATAATATTAAAGTGGTTTTCCTTTTCAAATATCTGTTAATTGATAGCACAATCATTTTCTTTTCATGATATTATGAACTTGGCTAACATTTTCTTTACCGGCCAAGAAAAATAAGTATATTAAAGAGGGTACAAGATACCTTACCCCTTTTACAGAATGAAAAAACCAGAGAATATAATTATCCAAACTATCCCATCAAAATACCTCAGATCCCACTTTACAGTATCAGTAAAAGTGAAAAAAGAGTATGCCAAGTGTTAACAATGATTCATGCCATGTAACGCCAAAAATGAGTTCCCCCACATGTAATCTTTCCTTGTATTTTTTATCCAACATTCCCCCTACTTGTTCCCTTCTCGTGATATACTCCAACAGCACTACCCTGCATATGTTATCTCATTGGAAGACTTCTTTTAATTTAATATACCGGCACACAACTCCAACACCAAACAAAAAAATGTTAAACTTCAAACTTCACTATGATTTGCATATCAGATAACATAATTGCAATCCACATCAGACCCGGAGAATTGTACCTGTAACACCTAGTAGGGGTGTGCAAAAAAACCGGTTCAGACTGTGTCTCCCAGCATACAAATTTCCATCTCTTATCATTCTACTGTGTACAACTCCTCTCTGCATTCATTTTGAAAAGATTACTTTCCTCTCAGACAGTATACTGGGGTATTGACCACTCGTAGAAATAATATTTGAAATTCTTTATCTTACAGGTCATCAGCAACCATGACTTGAATTTGATCAGCTCCAAAAGATTGCCACCATTAACACTTCCCTTATTAAAGAAAATTTCTTTTCTGTGTAGCCAAAGTGACCATACAATCGCAAACCACACCACTCTCCATCTTTCATTAGCTTCCTTCCCCAACCAATCACAATTATGCTGCAGGAGATGCATTTTTGGGTCCATATGGATCACATTATGAATCCCCCACCAGACATAACACTTATTCCAGATTCCAGTAGCAAAACTACAAGTAAACAATAAATGAGGTACTGTTTCCTCAGGAACAAAGATTAATTTGAACTTGGCTAACATTATGATTCTATATAACTTTGATGTAGATATTATGCTATTGACTTCTTTATGTTTGTTTCAGGCTAGTAGATGTTTTTGAAGGGGATATAGCATCTGCCGTTGAAGAGGGCATTTCGGAGAAAATAAAAGGAGGGATTGTGAATATTGATAATTTATTGCAATCTCTTCCAGAGAAGATCTCACTAGACAAAACCGCTGCACTAAATGTTTTTTTTGTTGGAAATCCTGTGTTGAGTAATTCCTCTATTTCAATTGCAATTAATGGTTTATTCACAGGGAAAAATGAAGTTTTAGTACCTCGGGGTTACCAGAAAGGAGTGAAGATTTCTGCTGCCTGTGGTGGTTTACAAAAGATGTTAAAGGTTTCGATACATGAAAATGTGTTCAAATCTGCTTCCCTAGTTTACTACAATGTAAGTTTCTGAAATTTTTATTTCTTACTTTGCATGCCTTAGTCCAATCTATCTGTGATGTATAGTAGCTTGTTATAACCTGTTGCATAGGATCTAAGCTAGGATTGCTGATAAATTTGTATCTCTTTAGGCTCTGACATCATCAAAATATTTCAGAAGAAACAATTTGATAATTATATGAAACCAAGAAATGGAGAGTTTTGGCGGGACCAAAGCATTGTCTTTCTACAGTTTGCATCACTTAGGTATGCATATCAACAATGTGCCTTCTTTAATGAAGGTTGGGAGTTCTGATGCTGTTGGACTCTCACTGAATTTGGGACAGAAGGATTACTGTTTAAGCTTAAATAGACCTTAGACTGCTAAGATGCATCACAATAGCTTATTATTTTTTTAAAAAGACATAATAATGCTGATTATATTTTATAGACTAATTGAATGGCTTCAGTTAACTGTTCACACTTCAAGCATTTATGTTGGATGCTTTTACATTATGAATTTATGATAGATTGAAATATAGTTTAACAGTTTATATTGTTCTTGTTCTCAGGCAGGTAAAAGGCAATTGATTATTGATGAACTGCCTGATCAGAACATTTTGAACACTGCTGAATGGAGATTCATAGTTCCCCAATTATACAAGCGATATCCAAATGATGACATGCAGCTTAATATCTCTATATCTTCTCCACAAGTTATACAAGTGACCTACCAAGATATTGGTGCAACTATTTTTGTAGATATAACAATCGTTGTTCTGGAAGACGGTGAAGTCATACCTGTTGCATGCATCTCAGTGGTATGCTAAATTAAAGCTAGCAATCATTCAAGGAGCTAAACATCATAATGTATTTCTTTTCAACATTCAGATTAAGCTACGAGGCACTCAAACTTTTCACTCTTTTGTTTTCATATTACCTTATACAAAACAAATTGACAATTTGATCTTTGGCTAAAGTTTCAAAGTTGCGAATCATTTTTTCTGTCTCAGCATGATCAGTATCCGTTTATCATATCTAACAGGTTCAGTTATTCTGCTTATGCTACAGGAAATTAGTGCTTCATGTGCTGTGGAAGTTGAAGGAAACAATACTGCTGGTTGGCTCAGATTACAAACATTTTCTGAATACTTGAAGTGGAGCAAAATAGGGAAATTGCGTGTGCATCTGATCCAGGTAAATCAGACTAAAAGTATTCATATTTTCAGCTTGCAGCAATGTATGCATTTTTTAGTTAAAACTTGGATGAAATCATGAAACTGATCTACATGACCAAATAATTCCACCTAGTTTGGGGCACATTCTAGGATAGGATAGCAATTCAATCCATTAGTATTTGTGTTTTAAATTTGCATTTCCATTATATCATTTCAAATCACCAGCATTTCTGTTACAAGTTACAACAGATCGATAAGTCATTAGATTAAGGGAAAGAGAAGGGAGCAATAGACATTCATTTTATCCTCTTTTGTTGGAAGTAACATTGATAGGGCCCTTGGGGTGCATAAATCTCCCATTGAGTAGTATGAGATTCTCGGTGGAGTACTTTAATAACTTGGTTCTCCCCCTTTAACAACTAACTTTTAAGGGACTTAAGTCGTTATCAAAGCTATCTATAAAGGCGTGGACTAGAAAGACTAAATAAAATATCGTAGAGTGTGAGCCACCAATACATCGACTCTCAGGGGACATGTAGTATGTACACAATGACTATTCGATCTATTTCGCTCTTATCCTTCATGTTTCACTTTTTGGATTCATTTACAATTCTCCAAGTAGTATAACACATCTGTAACATCTTCTCCTAAATACACAAATAGTTCTAGTTTCTACTTTCTAATCATTGTGTATCCAGCCAACTACAAATTAATCTTACTCTTCAACATTTGTCAATGTTTTGCAGTCACTAATGTCAAGTGTCCTCAAAACTGTCGTCCTTCCATACCTGAACTTCAAATTAAAGAGAGGATTCCCATTACCAATTATTGATGGTTAATTATGGCTTTCAGAATGCCATTATCTTGTACAATCATCCATGGATTATGGTGTGTAGTGGTGTTTCCTTCGAAGATTACTATCTAGGTAAACAGTTAGCTTATGTTTCATAAAATAAAGCTACAACAAAAAAATTGTCAGCTGCATTATTGTGGATGTAAATGAAGAACATTTATATAGAAACCCATTTGTAAGTTACTTGTGTACATATCACAATTAGTATATACCTTTTGGATTTAGCCTTGTATACACATACATCCTGCCATGAAGATTACTTGTTAAAAATCTATACCATTATTTTTGTGTCATTGTATGTGAAAACACTCATAGCTTGTTTCACTTTATCTTTTACATTACAACAATAATAAAACCAAGTGCTCGCTTGTTTACAACTTATTTTAAAGCAATAGTGTTCTTTATCTTTTAAAAATAAAATAAAAATTGACCACGAAAAATTCCAATTGGTACTAAGGTATTACTTCAGGTCATAAGCCAACAAAGGCAAACTGAAGTGTTGACAACGCAAAAACCAGCATTGATGTGTTGTAGCAACATTAATATTGAATTTTGATGAATGCATGCTGGTTGTAATAATGTTTCGCATGTCTAATTTTTAATTTTATATATATTCCTTTTAAAAAATTATATATATTATGGCTTAATTGAAAAGCTTATATATAATACATACCTTCTCATAAATTTCAAGATTAATTATGTAAAAAAAAAATATGAATTTGATTCCTATTAACTTTGGAGGCCATTTTTATGGTTCAACCTGGCCCATCAAAGAAAGATACTGCTTCCTGCACCTTATTTTTTTTCTTCTTGCACCCCAAATGTTTTGAAATTCCCATGTCCTTCTTGTATTTTAGAATAGGTATTCCAAAAATACATAGATAATTTAGAAACCTATTCTAAAATGATTAGGTATGTACTTTTTGGAATACCTATTTAAAAATAGGTTTCTAGATTACTTATATACTCCTGGAATACCTATTTTAGAATATGATTTTTCATATTCCATAATAAGTATTCCAGAATAGGGTGGCAGGTTTGATGAAGCATGACCAAAATGCAACACTCCAAGCCAACCTTATCGTCACACAATGAAGCAATATCCTACTTCTTCAACACCATTGCCCTCATTATCATTATAACCCAACCTCAACCTCCTAGAAGCCAAATCACTAACTAAACCTTCAATCCTACTAACCACCAAATCCTTTTCCTCATCCTAGACACAATGTCCACTCCCACACGATGTCTCTCCAAAGCTCTTTAACACTCCAACCGCAGCCATGAAAATCACAAATGAAGTATAGTTCTCCCATCATTTTGTGGCAGTGATGTTGGGTGGTTGGGTGGAGGTAGGGTGCGGTGGTTATGTAGGTTTGACGACTAGGATTTTCTTAGAAGAAAGAGGGGGTGCTTGGTGAGGATTTTTGTTTTACTTTTTGGGTTTTTTGGGAGTGCAGGAAGAAATAAATTAGGAATTGAGAAAGTAATTCTCCATAGTTTAGTACATATTGAGATACGCGTGTACCGTAAAAAAAAGATATGTGTGGCCCATATATTCCCGAAAGCTTTGAGATAACTCTCATTTTGGTTTTTGAAATTATGGAATGATATCATAATAGTCCCTAAAATTAGAGAAATGATGAATAGATCTCTAAAATTAAATTCGACCAGTCAAATTAATTTATGCCATAAGTCATTTACTAACTCCATTAGTAAATGGATAATGTGGCAAATTATTTGCTATTGTAGCAACCCTAATACTTCATTTTAGGGGCCAAAGTGACTAATTCAAAGACTAACTTGAGGACTAAACTCATATCAAATTGTCAAAGTAACTTCATTCATGTCTTCTTGTTGCCCCTCCCCCCCTCTCTCCCTATATAGCTTTATATCTCTCTCTCTCTTTGCTCAAGATGGAAGGTAAAAGTTTGAAAAGAAAGGAACTAATATCAGTAAACCCTAAATATATATACCTATAATCTCTCAGGTGAGGAAAAAAAGGCAAGAAAACTTGGGTTTTGCATCATTTCACCCTTTATATTAAGAGAATTTAAATAATGAGAAGTTATGCTTAGGCTATTTATAGGACGATATTAATTTAGGTTATGTTTGGATTTTTTTTATTAGCATTTTAAGAGAAAAAAAAATAAAAATGAGATAAACTTTTCCTATAAATTAATTAAATTGGTGTATATATGCATATGTTAATTATAATCAACTATTTTAGAAAAAGCTAAATGATTTTAATTTATATATGAACTAATTTTAGTCTGAGATAAATTTATTTCATTTTTCTTTCCTATTTATCTCTCAATAAATATTTATGGAAAAACTTATTTAAAAGGAGTCTTATAGGGAGACATATTAGGAGTTAATGGCAAGAATTTGTGTCAAATGTAGTCGGTTAATTAGTTTTTATTATTTGATATTGTGACGTGATTGATTGATCATGTGAGTGTTTATTTAAATGATCTCGTAAATAATACTTGTTGAGGAGTAAAATTCACCAACATATACACTTTTAATAAATAAGTTAAAGTATTTTTTAATTCTTAAAAATTGAACTTGATTATAAAAAAATTTACAATAATTTAATATTATTCAATCAAATTAAATTAAATTCCCTTAATAACATCGTAAAACCTTCTTTTAATTATTATTTTTATTTCTTTGCCGTAACTCTCTTAATTAGAACGTACGGTTGCGACAAACTTCATGTCTGATATGATGTAATTCATCTAAACTATTTAGTCTTAGAGCATAAGTCAATTCCATATATGGTCCTAGTTTGAAACACCGAAACCATGATGTCATTTTTGTCCATGTACTAATGCATGGTCTTCTTCCAAGCCACGAATGATAAGACGTCATATATAATATTTCACAAAAAGTATGGTGCAAGTGTTCTAACCCACTATATATAATATATAGATATTATTAACTTATTATCCCTCTGAAATTCCACCACTAAAATATAAAAATCTTTGGAATCTTGACCTCTAATTTTAAGTCTATCCATTGGCCCCCTCCACCTTTTGAGCTCCTTTCAAGTCCAAACCACCGTGATAATCGGCGGCTCACGTGAATCTATGCCGGACCATTTTCTTCTTCTCCTTTCTCATCTTTATAAGCAACCACCTAACTACCCTTTTAATCTATAGCTACTACATTATATTATAATATTCTATATTTCCTCTTCTAGAGTGGATCTAGCCATGCAAGTAAACTTTAAGGCAATGGCCGCATAGGTATCAACTTTATTTTGTTGTGATATGGATTATGGTTAGAGTGGATTTCCATATTGGAATAGACATTTGAAATCGTTTGATTTGTGGGTCATCACAACTCATCTTGATAAATTCTTTGGTGGAATTAGAATAATTGTGCTTTGTGTGTGCTACAGGTAAGTTACTAAATATAAGGGCAACCTGCCAAAGAGGGGATACTTAAGAGATTAATTTATGCTAAAGAGGGTTCATAAATGATAGTAGCTGGTTCAGATTTGCACCAATAATTGGAGACATGTGGATGAGGGGCTTTACAAATTAGATAAAAGGTTTGTAATGGGAATGCTTGCTATGTTGGCTTCATGTCTGGTGTGCTTCATTACTAGGATGGATATTTTCCCCTTATCAACTTCCAAGTTATTTGTTTGTATAATTTTATATAGAGGACAATTTGGTTGATGATGCTAATTAGTTCCCATTTTACGTTCAAGGTACAAACCGTTCAGAAAGTCAATATATAACTTTAGGCTTGCCCATATTGGTGGTGAAGGTGGTAAAATTGAAGGATCTATGGTATTGGATTAAATTCCGCATGTTTCTTCACTCGTATAAATGTATATTATTAATGAATCAAGACAAAAACTAATTTTAAGTATTATTTAGGATTGGAATTAATATTGTGAGATATTTTTTTCCATCATAATCTTAAACTTTATTAATTTGTTCATTAATGAATTTTTGCTTCCTCTCCAGCTGCTTCTTCTAAAGTGAAAAAGTATACTTTAGAAGATAAAATACACGTGTTAACTATTGAAATTATAATAACTACAAAGTTTATTATTAAATCTGCTTGTATGTTATCTATGATATACTCTCCTTTCTTCTCTTTGTTCCTTATTTGACAGATAATTACGTGTTTATTAAAATCAAAATATGTTCAGTTATACGAGTTTATAATAAGCATGTCCTGTAGATGTAAATTTTTTATACTGTTTTTATTATATTTAATACTTTTTTATCTATAAAAATCAAAGACAAATACCAAAAAGACTTAATTATAATAACTCACATATTTTATTTAACCTAAGTTAGACCCCCTTGATAATTAATATAACTCATAAGTAGTTATTAAAAAAATTTAAGAAATTAACTTACATTACATGCATAATGGTGTAATTAGATGATAGAATAAAAAAAATTATACTATCGATGCATATATCATTTATTCAATATATAAAATATTAAGTTTTAGCATCAAACTATGAACAAAATCTTGTGGCTTTTCCCATGGATATAGATGCTTCCATCTACCCACCATGAATTTTCCTTTTGGTCTCTCGTACGCGATCCTAATTGATAAATTAGAGACCATATGTTACATAGAAATGAAGGCCTAGGGAACTTTAGAGGCTAAAAAGCCATCTTCCAATGCTTGCATTACTCGATCATTTGTACTAGTAACAATATGATTTTATGATTTTGTTGTCTCTCTTTTACCTTTTCTTTTGGGGATATATAGGCTAATTAGGCAGCTATAGTGATGCAAATTAAGTTAAGATCACATTATAAAACAGTGGGAAACCCTTAAAATTTCCATAGTAATAAGGCAATTTCCATAGTCGTAGGCTGTGGCTTTTCTTGTTCTCTATCTACCTAGGCAGCATTATATCTTTTTATATGACCCCTTAAAATTTAAGCAAAATATTAAAGGATATGGAACACTAAATTTTAAATATATTGGTATGTAACTCTCCAAGGAACAGTGTTTCCAAAATTATTCAAGCATAGCATTTATTGGTTCCATATTTTCCAGGCAAAATAAACTATAGTGTGGGTATTTGTCACGACAAATAAAACTGTCAAATATTTTTTTTTTTAATTTTCACAAAAGAACATTTATTGGGTTATATCCTTTGCCTATTATTATATCTACAAATATAGATTTAATTGTGCCATTGATTTCTCTATATGGCAATCAAGACTTTTTGCCATGCTGATTTGCTAATATAGAAATTATAATAATCTCCTAGTCCCACTTCCCGGATTTTCAGAGTAATTGAGTCTAAAGAATATGAGCTGGTGAAAATTGTGAGCTAAGCATCCACATGGTTAGTTGTACAAGATAAAATTGTTAATTCACATAGCAACAATATGAGTTAAATCTTATGAACTCGATGATAAGCTAGCTCGGTGTCTTAAATTCAATGATATTGGGAAGAGGAAGTGTGCATGAAATTTAGAGGGTGAACTTTTCTGCTAATATAAAGATTCCAAAAACAAAAAGAAGAAGAAAAAAAAGCTTTTGAGGAGTAAAAATGAAGAAATGCATATGAATAAATAACTAGGAGTACATTGTATGCTCCTTGAATTTGATTTGTTTATCTCTCTCATCCAGCCCCATTTCTACGTCAATGAATCCGTACACTATTCACAATTGTTTTGCTAACGATCAACATATATGCAACCATAGTACATAATGCATAGACACACATATATAATAGGCTAATAAGTTTTATCTCACATGTATAAAATCACTAGACATTACAATAAAGATGTCACGTGTCTATAATTGGTTTGTATTCATTTCCATAATCCTATCTAAAGAAAAAAAAATACACTTATATATATACATATATATATATATAGAGAGAGAGAGAGAGAGAGATTCATTTACCACGAGTTAGAGTTACTTTAATAAAAAATGAGTAATAAAAGGTATTTAATGTTCTGTAAATAATATCTATCTATTGGTGGGTATACATCTATAAAAAAAACCTTTTGGTTTTAACTTGTGTTTTGGTTTGGTTTACTTATCTTCGAACTTTAGATTAGTGAAGTTCCTGCCTAGAGGTTAATTATATAAAAGTAAACATTTTTTTCTTAAAAATTATGAGTTTTAATGCGGATCTGATGAGTTAGGTAAGATAAAGTTTTGCCTAGGTTGAAAAGGTTTAATCTATATATGTTCTAAAATTAAGACTTAAATTTAACTTATTTTAAAATACGATTTTTTAATGAATAAACTAGTTGTTTTAATTAAAAACCAGACTTACTTAAAAGAATTAAGAATTTCATTTTGCAATAAACCTTGTAATTAAGTTAATTCGCTAGGGTCGGTTTGGTAGTACAAAATTTAGATAGAAATATAATCTATATGAGGTCCTAAGTTAAAACTCAATGTTATTATTATATACCAATGATAAAACCTTGTAAATAGGCTCCTAAGAGGATTTGTGAGTTAAACCTTTATTTTTAAGAAAACTCTGGTACCTGTCTTCGATCGATCTTATAGATAAAAAAAAAAAAAAAAAAAAAACTTCATTTTTTTTTTTTACTTTGATTTCAGTTTCCAAATATTTATATAAAAAATAGTGAAAAAATATATTTTTCTTTTATTTTTTCCCATTCTTATACAAATATTTGAAGCAGAAAATAAAGTAAAACCTAGACAATATTTTTTAATTATATTTTAAAATAAAAAGGAAATATTATTTTTTTCGAAGAAATCAATTTCTTGAAATGAAATCTTTAAAAAATAATTGAATATTTTTTTATAAAACCATAACATAAATTAATTAATAAATAAACATGGCTAATCTATCTATATTTATTGCAGGGCCAAGTTAAAATGCTTCATGAGCTACTTGATTTATTATCCCTATAATTAGCTAACATTTAATTTATACTCCCTCAATCACCTTCTTTAATATACTCCTATTTCTTTTTTTTATTTAAAAATCATGTATTTCTTCGTGAGCGTGAAAGTGAGATGAGAGAGGCATTATGTCTAATGAATAAGTATTTTCCTTTTCTCCCTTATAAAGTAGCATAGACTTTGGATTCATAATTGTTGTCATGTATTTCACCAATTAGCTAGTTAGTCGGTTTATCGTTATTATTTAATCTGAAACTAATTCAAGCAAAAGTCCAATGATACTTACATTTTCATATAAAACAATAAATATAAAAAAAATAGATATAAATTTTATTTAAAATTAACTCATAATTTATATTTTTAAATCATTATAGAATATAAATGACTATGCAATATTATATTTAACAAAAGTATTTCTTAGTCGATAGTCAGTAATTAATTTACCTTTTTAGACTTAAAAAGAATATTGAGGTGGATTTTACTTTTCTCAACAAAATCTTTTTATTTTTCATACATATAATCAACCAATGGAACCCTGGTTATCATACTTAAAAGACTCATCGATTATGTCAACTGTGTTTAACTTTATTATATATATGCATCTCTTGAAATAAAAATAAAACTATAAGAAGAGGATAGGAAATCACTTATATGATATCTAGGTAGGTTTTAAAGTTTTATTATTTCTCAATAAATAGGAGCAAAGCTAAAAGTTTTAAAATTCTTATAACAGAACTCCAAAACTAAGTCTTAATAAGAAATTGAATAGTGTTGGCGCAAAAAGAAAAAAACATAGGTGACAGATCCATTAAAAAAATAAGAATAGAGACTCAAATAATACACAAGGGGAGAGACAACTTTACAAAGAATATTGAACGAATTAGACCAATTGATTCCTTTATATGTATCATTACTCAATAATTTTTACTACGTTAAACTAAAGATATCTCTACCATCATATTTTTAATTAATTGTAGCCTCCATAACTAATTATACTTGTATCATGATGCATTGAGCCAAGTTTCTTTTATATATATATAGGGTGAAAAGCCTATGTGTATAACATAGTAGTGTTTAGCGTATAATATAAAAATCTATGTATAGCACTTATGATTTTGTACTTCTTTTTGCGGATTATATAATTCATATCACATATATGCTGAGATCGTATTATATGGGAATCAATGCTATATAATACAAATTAAAGTACACAACATATATATTTTGGCTATTGAAAAGCTGTGGTGTATTTCTCCAACATGTTAATTGATTGCATACACTGCAGTTTTACATGACAAATATATATTTTCTAATTTTTTGAAATGTTTGAACTTTGAATCATGAGAATGTCTTCCTAATTAATCTAACTTATGTGCTGATATGATACAATATCAATTCAAGTGTCAGTTTAGATTAGTTTACTTATAAAAAAAAAATTAGACATTTGAAAAAGTTCCTATTTCCTAAAATTTATGTTAATATATATATTTAAATTGAAAAAAAAATGAATTAGGAATACACTATTAATAAAAGAATAGAAGTTACAAACCAGCTCCTATTTTGAGGAAATGACGAAGTTACTGGTTTTTTTTCTCATTTCTTATGAGGAGTAAAAGTTTAAAATGAGAAGATTCGTATGTCTTGTCTTACTTATTTAACTGGAGATGGATTATAGAGTGAGATACAATGAGAGAGACTCATTTAAGAGAAAAAAAATAGCTATAAAACAATGAGAGAGAGAATCATTGTGATTTTCACTTACACAGATTGTCCTGTTGGATTGCAAAAAAAAAATCTGAAAAAAGACAAGTGTTTTGCATTATCTGTTATATATTTTGGGATTTTATATTCTTGCCTCTATTGTATCAATTGGAGATTTATTTTGATTTGACTGTTTGTAACACATTTTAGTGTATTTGTTAGAGGTTTTCTTGTATCTTCATTGATTATAATGAAGTTATTTCTTCTCGATGACTCGTGTTTTTTACTCTTGCATTAAAGGATTTTTCACGTTAAATAAATTGTGTCTCAATTTTTTTTTAATTTCTATTTTGCGCTTTATATTTTATTGGTGTTCTTCACAGGTTTTTTTGTAAGTTTGGAGGAATTTATTTCTCTATTATAGAGTTTGTTAGTGTGTTAGCGTATATTCCCATGAGAAGTTTTGACTATTTATGATTTTTGCTTGTAGTTTGCTAGTCATATTCTGAAAAACCTTCTTTTTTATTTTATACTGAAAAACCCTTTTTTTATTCCTTCAAAACAAAGAATCTAGGTTTTGATACAGATGAAAAGCATACCAATATTAATATTACTCTTAATGATGGTAGTAAATTCTTCAATATGTGTTGATTTGGACTATATGGATCCAGCACACTACTTATTATATACATAAAAACAAGATGATTTATTTTGGACCTACATATTATTACCTTTAGATAAATTTAAGACCTTTTTATAATCTTTTTACTTTAATGCCTCAGTAATCCACACAAACTAAAACGTAGAATATGATTACGGATCAGAGGGATATGTTGTTGAACAAATAAATAAATAAATAGTTTTAGCTTGTTATTCTTATGGAACTTGAAATGTTTTTCATCATTTTATTTCAATTAAACATATGTAGGTACGTGAGAAATTTTAATATGCAATCGTAATAATTTGCCATGATTATAAGAACTTTTGTATAGATTATTATAACAACATTTGTTATATAATGAAAATTAATATATATTATATAATAACTTGTTATGATACATCCCTTTTTAAAAAAATCAATCAAATTGAAAAGCCCAAAAGCACTTACAAAGCATTACAACATTTGTACAACATATCAACGATGGCGGATCAAGCACAAGCACTCACAACCAACTAATAAGTTAGCAATCCTGAACTTATAAACACAAAAGACAGGAAAAATAAACAAAGAAATCACATTCTCCTATTGCAAAGAAATCTAGATAAAACATCAATGGGTCTTTTTTCACTTTATTTCTTCCATATTGTTGTTCCTTTTGGATTGACACATGCTCAACAACAACTCAAATGAAGACGCCTAAAACCTACTTCTAGTGTGGTTAGGGCACAGTTGCAATAGGGACTCCAACTTAAAAAAAATTAAAATAAAACCTAGATTGTTAGAGTGGAGTGTAGGAGGTGTAAAAGATCATTGGGGGAAGAGGTGAATGTTTGGAGCAACATAGAATTAAGGATGTATTCTTGACCAGTATTATACCTAGTAAAAGATCTAATTATATTCATTAATCCAACTTCACAAAACCATTTTGGATTTACACTCCCTCCACACTTGGACTTGATAGATAGGTGATCAACTATGACCTAACCTTACATCACCTACTCTATTCTCATACCACTATGTAACAAGGTTTTTTTTCTTTCAAGCATGTTTTCTTCTCTAAGCTGATATACTTCTTCAATAAGAACCATATACTTAGCCTCAAAGGGCTTATAGGTAGTAGTAACCCTTCATTGCATCCTCACTTACATGGAGCTTCTCTATTGAAGCGCACAAGAAGACTCGCTACATTTTTAAAAAACTACATGAAATCTCATCGATTCTTTAATTTTAATATTTGATAATTATAATTATAATTATATATATATATATATATATATATATATATATATATATATATATATATATATATATGAAAACATCATTGAATGGTGAGATTTGCGAAGTGGACACTCTTCAATTTTTTCAACTAGAGATGGATCGTTGCATCTCACTGAAGCGCCCTGTCATTGACACTTAGAAAGTAGAAATCTCTCTCTAACTTGTGTTAGCAATCCAATTTTTATATATTGTAAAAAAAATAAACCAAAAATATGAGGAAAAAAAATGAATCAATTTTTTTACCATTTTTTCATTCCAATTAGATGCCATGTTTTTTTTTTATGAATTCCATAAAAATAAATTTCCTCCTTAATTATCCTCTTAAATAGTGGCAATCTCAACTCACAAGACATATCCTAAGGCAACTTAGGTACAAATATATATAAAAATAAAAATTGTGATGCACATGCATTACTTTCTTTTCTATGTGTACGCAGCTATTTTTTGAAGTTGCTTTTCTCTTTTCTATTAAAACATTCGTAAGCAATTACTACTCTAATGAAGGCATTGAATTATCTACTAATTAATGGTGACATACGCTGAGACTGCTCACAACGTAAAAATTAGTAAATTAGGCAACGAATGAATAGTTGAATTGTTAATTGAACTTAAGTCTACAAACATAGGTGTAATAATGATGTCGAATTTTTTAAACTCCACTCTAGGTCACACCTATCCCTATTTGTATTAAAAGTATTAATTTGATCCATTGACATGATTGTTCCCTCCTTTGTTTCACAGGCCTTGGCGTGTGTATGAGCTAGATTATTGAAGTGAAGAAACGTTGTTACAGTGTTAATAAAAACATCAACACCTAGTAATATTTTTTAAATATTTTTTTATATATGTACGTGTGTTTCTAATACCTTTCTTGTAATTATAATAAACTTAAAAGTCAGTTTGACTAAAATGAAAGATACATTTATTTTGATATATATGTATTAAGATTTAAAATATAAACCAAATTTAAGTTGAAATCAAAATTAAATATGGTTTAATTACACATACAGTCTCTATAAATTTATCACTTTTAATTGGTATAATTAATAAGTGAATCTTTTAGTTTTTAAAATTTAAATTTTAATTCCCAGACGTTATCATTAAATTTTTTTTTAACTCGGTTAGAATTTTAACAACATCAAATTTTTTGGAATTAAAATGTAAACATAAGGAAATAATAAAAAAAATTAAATTACTAAATATAGGAACTAAAAAAGATAAGTTTAAAAATTATAAGGAATAAATAAATAATTAAATCTTTAAATTATTATTTAATTTAAAAGAAATAAATATCATAAATAAAAGAATGAAATTGAATCCTCAATCATTTCTAAAAATATTTTCATTCAAAGATGAGTGAGAACTATGATTCAATTTGTCTAAAAATATATAGGGGGATTAGTCAATTTCTTTCTAAATTAACTTCTCTAAAATGTGAGATTGAAAACTTTTTGTTTTTTTTACTGCAAGATTGAAAACGTGATGATTGTTGGATTTCTATTAAGATCTTTATTTTGTTACATACATATTGTATTTTATTTTCCAATGTGTACTCCCGTGTTTTAAGGAGTTCAATGTCATCCTTTACAATTAAAAGGCCATAAATTATAGTAGAAAGTATCGTAAGTACATATCCTTTCTCTGATTTATTTAATCAATAAACCAACATATAATGTAATAAATTCTTAATGACCCAAATGCATACATCCGGTCTAATAAAACAAGGAACAGACGCCGTCCCATTAGTGAATTGAATATTGTTATTATTAGAAATTGAGTACATTAAATTAATCTAATTTGGTAAAAAAAACTAAAGAAAGATGATTTTGACTGATTGAATATAAAATCAATATAAAAATGTGAATCAACATTGATCTGATTATTTAAGACAATTTATGCGATTGAATTATAATGCTGATTTGTTGTGGCTACAAAAATATTAGTCAAATCATATGAATGGAGGAAAGGACCTAAAGGAACGACAGAGAGTGGTGCGGCATAACTGCATGCATAAGTCAATTTGCAGGGCTAATTATAAGTTAGCATAAATACGTTTTTAGTCTTGATGAGTGACTTTTGATTTTGTTCAAAAACAAACTTTATCATCTCTTTAAAATTTGAAATTAATGTTTTTACAAAGTAAAACATTTTTTTATCCTTCTTAAATCTGAAATAACTATTTTTTCCATAATAATTTTTTTAATATAGATAAATAACATTTATTTAAGAATTTTGAAAAAATTAGAGGTGTCACATATTGAAATGATTTTGCAACACATGGATGTTACCTAGGGTTCGTTAAATACATAAATAGTTAACAAATATCACATGATATTAAACATCAATATTAACAGTGACATACTTGATAAATAATTTTATCCCTTAAGTATATAGTTATGAAGTATATGGTTATGAGTTCAATTTCTGATTCATATATATGAAAAAAAATTATTAAAAAATATTAATTCCTTAAATAGATCTCAATATCTGAAAACATTAGACATTAACTTTTAGTTGGGATACCTTGGTTAAAAAAAATCAATAGCAATTATTTCATATTTTAGAAGAAAAATAAATTACATAGATCAAAATTAAAACTCGCTCAAGAATAAAATCATATTTAGGGCATGTAATTTATTCATTTATTTAGTACTTGGTGACTATAAAAATAAAAAATCCGGCGCCAATCTTGGGCCTTCCTTGTTGCATTTGCATGTGAGGCCCATACTCTATGTTTTCAACTTTTTCTGTGTTCTTTTTATTATACTTTTGTTTTTTCCTTCAGAATTGTGTACAATAATTGCTGCTTTTGCTACTGACTTGTAATCTAGATGGCAGCAAAAGGAGGCTATATAGAATATACAAGCAGACATAATTGTTAATAGTGTCCTCCTCCTTTGTTTATGTATATTTACTCTCTTGTCTCTCATTTTAGCTATCACTGAGACACAATCGCCACCACCATATAATAGATATTTACAACACACTCACTTTTCACTCTCCCTTCATTTAGTTTATATATAGTTTCATTTCCTCTTCTAAAACAACAATAGTTCATATAGTCCATTTCACTTCACTAAGGTTATTTCTTAGATTGCTTCCATGGGAGACAATGTTGTAGTGTCCAATATGGAGCTAGAGAGGTTGCTTAGCATGAAAGGAGGCAAAGGTGAGGGAAGCTATGCCAACAATTCCCAAGCACAGGTACCCTCTTCATCCCTTTTTCTCTTTCCATTTACAAACAAAATGAAGCCTCCAAATCCACCTTTAAGATTTTTTCTTTCTTTTACATACATTAAAAGTAAGCATATTTTGGTACATATATACACGCTTACATACAGACATACATATATATGAAATGAAATGTATTAAGTGAGAATTATTCTTACGGAAATATTAAATATTAATTAACCATACAATTATACAGAAATAATCATGATTCATTTTATTTTATTTTAATTGTGACTATTTCTGCATAATTTATTCTATAATCAACATTAGAAAATTTCATGACAACATACTAGTCATTTAATTTTATAGTCTCTAGCTAATCATACATGTCAATATGTGTATATAGAATGATCACATGTTGTGCAAACATTAATTTTGGTGTGTGATATGCAGGCCATACATGCCAAGTCCATGCATCACCTTCTCAAAGAAGCCCTAGATGGAGTTCAACTTCAGGCCCCTAACATACCATTTGTGGTTGTGGATTTGGGGTGTTCATGTGGCATCAACACCATCAATGTGGTGGATTTGATCATCAAGCACATCATCAAACGCTATGAGGCCTTAGGATTAGACCCACCTGAGTTTTCAGCTTTCTTCTCTGACCTTCCTAGCAACGACTTCAACACCCTCTTTCAGCTCCTTCCTCCCTTGGCCAACTATGGAGTTAGCATGGAAGAGTGCCTTGCCGCCAATAACCACCGCTCCTACTTCGCTGCCGGGGTCCCCGGCTCCTTCTACCGGAGACTTTTTCCGGCAAGGTTCATTGATGTTTTTCACTCGGCCTTTTCCTTGCATTGGTTATCTCAGGTAATTATAATTAACTCTATTAATTAAAAGTTGCAACACTTTTTATAATATATACTTTTGCACTCTTTATGTTTTTTAGTTTAATTTATATAGTGCAAAACATTTTTATGGTTAAATCTTATATATATATATATATATATAACAATATTTTATACTTATAATATATAAAAATTAAGAAAAAAAATTATACACTACCATGTAAAAATTTGTACACATTCATCCAATCATAACCCAATTTATCATATATAATAAGTTTATTTTTTCAAATAATTGTCTTAGAGTAATTTATGATTAAAGGTCCCTTTCGTTAAACTCATGAATTAAACTTATAAGTCTTTTTCTTTACTTTTTCAGTCACAATATTTATTTTGTTTCATTTTCTTTTCTCTTTTTTTTTTTAAAATTTCTCTTCTGATTTGTAGGAGTTTTTTGTTAATTGGTAGTATTACTTTCCCTCTCTGTTTTTGTCTTTTTCTTCTCTTGATATTTTTCACTTGAAAGGAAAGTAATTATCCCAAACTCCTGTTTTGTTTTTGTTATGTTTGTTTTAAAAGAAAAAGGTAGCATAAATACTTTCATTTTTAATCGTAATATCTTTCATTAAATTAATCATTTTGTTTTTGAACTTTTTATTCCACCTGAGCCTAGTTAAATTACACGAAAATTAATAGTAGATTTCAAATCATGCAGTTACTTTTCTTTCTTTTATAAAACTTTTGATTAGAATTCAAACTTAAAGGTACCATAAATTTCTTGAAAACTTTTGGTGAATAACGATTACGTTAGTTTACTAAACAACTTTTAACCATTTTCCCCCTTTAATGCCCCCCCCCCCCCCCCCCCCCCCAAAGAAAAGAATCTGTTTAGTTTCTATGCAGTAATTTCTACATACATAATAAAAACTAAAAAAATATTTGCCACTTCCCGAGGACAACGTAATAAAACCGTTACATGTGTAATGCATTAATTTGAAGGCCAAAGTCCTAACTTATGGTCAAAAGTTGATGCAACAAAACCATGGTCTTTAAAGCCATTATTATTTCAGGATCAGAGTGACGTATATTTGGACTATTTTTTAATGCATGGATAGTAATTAAGCACATAATCCTATTCAACTCCATGCATTTTCATTTTAAAATAATCTATAGCATCTGGGGCCAGGTGGATTTGTTCAATTACCAAAAGAAACATTTTTCTCAGTAGCTAAAGTTGTTTTAATTTGAAATCAATTTTAAAATAGGATTAATTCTTTAATATAGAACTAAACATGTGAATATTTAATTTACTTAAAATTTAGATGATATTTTAATATGGTTCAGATTATCCAACATGAATTCAAATATGAATTAAGAGTATGTTTGGTTATAATTATAAAATTACTTCTAAGGCAAAAATAATTTTATTGACGAATTAAGATCTTTCTTTTTGAATTTATTTTATTTCTGTTCATTGAATTTATATTAAAATCTGTGACAATATTTTTAACTGCAAATCAAAATATGTGTTAAATTTTGGGACTCAGGTGCCAGAATCTGTTTTGGACAAGAGGTCAAGTGCACACAACAAGGGCAGGGTGTTTATCCATGGTGCTAGTGAGATCACTGCAAATGCTTACAAAAAACAATTCCAAACAGACCTAGCAACCTTCTTGAGCTCAAGGGCTGTGGAATTGAAGAGAGGGGGGTCCATGTTCTTGGTTTGCTTAGGCAGAACTTCTGTGGACCCCACAGACCAGGGTGGGGCTGGCCTCCTCTTTGGGACCCACTTTCAGGATGCTTGGGATGATCTTGTCCAAGAGGTAATTACTATCATATTCACAATATTTTTTTATGCGTGCTTTTTGTGTCAAAACAGTGCACATCACAACCCACATAGTCTACACATTTTGTCATATTGGCAGACCAAAAAGGACTTTTAGACACACATTAGTGAGATGAAAGTAAAAAAAACATAAACAATCAATTGTAGATAGGCGTCTCAATAATATACTAATAGCTTATTATTGTCAATTTTCACTTCACTTGCCATGATTCAAACAAGTTGATCTCAGCCGTTTGATTTCCACCCCCAAGTTGATCAACCTAACCATCCTTGCATTCATCATCATGTCGACAGAAATAATAATTAGCTGCTGGCTAGCATAATATTTATCCAACAATTAGGTTTTGGATGTTTAGAACACACAAAATCATCATCGTATCTTAAAGCAAGACAACAAGGATATGTTTCCATTCATCTGATCTAATTTTATCTAATGATTAATTTGTATGTACATTGAACAGAAACTAAAGACCAAAGTCATGTACATTATCCTCTACCATAATTTGTTAGCCATCCAATAACTTTATTAGGATAGTACAGATCATATAATGAGACCTTCCTACCAAGTAGTACTCAATATTATTTTGTAGCTCATTAATAATCATGAACTTAAAAGGGTTGTTTTCTAAGTCACTTCTGTTGGGCAAACCTCTTTCATTATAAGCAAAAACTTCAATGAAAATACTAACCATTGTCATTTAAGTGGATGTTAGGATTTGAAATAAATAAAAAGGTATAATACATTAAATGTTGTACTTTATATTAAATGCTTTTTAATTTTTTTTCATTCCTCAATAAGTGGACACTCTTAGCTGAATCAATAACTTTGATTGAGGGGTGGGAGATATTAAGAGGGTCTAGTTCGGTTAATTGAGCATAATGTGTGAGTATTGTTGTGTTCCATTCTTACAGATAAAAAATAAAAAGAAAAAGAAAAAGAGAGAGAGATATGAGCTCATTAGTGTTCTGTTTTCAATTTGGGTTTAGAATGGTCAGTTCAATTGTCTCCTTTAAGCATTTTCAACCAATTAAAGCAAATAGTATCTTGTTAATTTTATGTAGTGATATGTCTAAGGTACATGTACTAAATCATACTCTTAATCACAGGGATTAATTAGCGGTGAGAAAAGAGACAGTTTCAACATTCCAGTGTATGCACCAAGCCTGCAAGACTTCAGGGAGGTGGTTGAAGCCGATGGTTCATTTGCCATAAACAAGCTTGAGGTTTTCAAAGGTGGAAGTCCTCTTGTAGTGAACCAGCCAGATGATGATGGTGAAGTTGGGAGGGCCCTTGCGAACAGCTGCAGGAGTGTTTCTGGTGTCCTTGTTGATGCTCACATTGGTGACAAGCTTAGTGAAGAACTGTTTATGAGAGTGGAACGTAGAGCCACAAGCCATGGCAAAGAGTTATTAGAGCAACTACAGTTCTTTCACATAGTTGCATCCCTTTCTTTTGCTCTATGATAAGAGACAAACATAACAAGAGGACAAAGAAAGGGTGGCTTATTTAGTTCTCTTATTATCCCTCTCTTTCTTTTTGTGTGTGTGTATGTTTTTTTTTTTTTTTTGCACTTTTTATTGCATAGAAAAGAGTGAAAACACTCATGAGAGAGACCGAAAAGAGGGTACTTCAGCACTTGCTATATGCCTCTATTTTTCTCCCTCTTATGAGTTTTTTTTTTTTGTGTTCTTGCTGACAGATCTAGCTACTTTCTACACATCATGTGCTTTCTGACTTGTGTCCCCTTGTATCAGAACTATGAAAGCTTTCTTAATAGCTTATCATAGTGTGGATGTACATGTCCATATTTTGTGAAAGTAGCATGAATGGAACGGTGTGCCTTCTGTGCCTAACAAATGGAGTGTCGAATATGCCATTTGATGAATGATGAGTCACCCTCTTCCTTTCTTCCTTGTGCTTATCAATTAACAATATGTCTATTATATTGGAGGCATATCAAATCATGAGCTCGCAAGAAGTGAGAAAAGTTTAATCTTATCATGCGTAAGATTGAATGGTATTGGTCAAAATTATGTCTTCTTAATTTATCATATATCAAATAAGAGCTTAAGAGGAACTAATCTTTACCATATAACAAAAGTGAAGTTAAGATTATGTTTAAGCAAAACAATGTTAATTATCCATGCAAGATTGCATGACTAGCATTAACTCCTGTCTCACTTGCTAGATATGCTCCACATATACACATCCAAACTAATAAGTGGATAAATTATGGTTAGTTAAATGATGTTATAATTGAAATGTGGAAACATGGCTCTCTTTTCAAAGGGTTTGAATAATTCTGTTTCCACACCTCTAAGGTAGCTAGCTTCCTTTACCATCCAGATTATATTAAATCATATCAACCATGTTGCGTTCAATGCTGAGAAGGACAAATCCTTCAATACATATAGCTGGCAGAAAAATCAAATGACAACCTTATAGTAAAAGAAGAGGTGAACACAGAACAGCATGACCAGAAATTCTCTTCAAACAAACAGAAAATACCAAGAAAGTATGAACAAAATAGGAAAAAGAAAACAAATTAAGCATCAGCTGACTCTTCATTCCCTCCACGCATCTGATAGTGAATGTCCCCTTAAAAAAATCCCACAATGGAGAAAGGTTATCATGTCTATTAAATGAGGGACAGGAAAAGATATCTATCCAAAGGCACCTTACACTCCTCTCTAAACCTCCAAATTTAAGTTGATAGCAGTTAATTTGGATCTTAATAAACAACTTTGACATTTTATATGCTACAGATAGCTAGCACTTGCAGAGACAGACACGTGTTTATTAAATTCATAATTCATGTTGAATCAGAAGAAAGAAACTACTTTGCCACAAATCACACTTTAATATCCTCCACTGGGGTATACAAAATGATAATATTTGACTCTTCTGTCCATTAGTCTATAAAATTTACTTCATTCTTCTCGTTACTTGATATCTAATATTTGTCATTAAATTAAACCCCATTTCATTTACATCAACCTTTTTAACTTTCGAAGATTTATCCAAAGAGAAACTTTAGTCCCCAAAAGAGACATAATTTTAAGGAAATAAAGGAGATTTGGTGGAACAAGAAAAACACTCAAGTGAACTTGACACATGTACAAGAGTATTTATAGATACACAAGTGACTCATCTAATGTATTCTAACTTCACTCACAGTATTTAATGCATATATTAAGCACATATGAGACACGTAAGAGATGCTTTGAAATTATAACTTCTTGAAACTTCAAGTTCTTATTTCATGTTTTCAACTTAATGACATTAACCAATATCACCATTCCAAAGATAAACTGTGTTCCCCAGAGTCAGAAAAACAGTTACTTTCAGTAGATACTGAGGGTGATCATTGTCAAAGCAATGCTTAAAGGTCAAAACAATAATAATATCCTTTTACATGTTCGTTGATCTTATAAACCACTCCTCTAATATGTATAAATAAACAAATGTGAGTGCAATTTTCTCACCCTCAATTTCCATGCATATATGAAACATGTCTTAGTATTATATGAAACATAAAAATCCCTTCATGCTTAATTGCAATACTGTGCACCAAGACAAGAAATAAGTACAATTAACGCTATTTCACAGAGCTATTCGAATTGGTTGCATCTATGCACGCAGTAATTCCATATAGAAGGCAAGAAAGGAAATTAAAAAAAAAAAAAAAACAAGTTTGTAAAAATGGTACTAAACTATAAAATTGATCATGACTCATGAGAATGAGAATTAGTTCAATAAGAGGCATCTGCATCTTATTAGGCAAATAGTCACTAGAAAAAACTACCCATGAATTTGAAACTTTCCATTCAAAGACTGATTTTATCACCAACATATATTTATAAGCATAGTGCATTAGTTGACCTAGGCAAGGTGAAAAATGGGGTCTAGTGCTTTAAATTTGTACAGATTGAAACATAAAGGGTCTCTTCAATATTTCAAAAACAAACATTTAATCAATGGCACAGAATTTTTAATATTAGAAATCCAAAATAGATAACTCTTTGTGGTCCATGTGCTGTGGAGATTCCTTACTTTTCAGCCTGGTATAAAGCTCTTTTGTCTTCCGCGCTTTTCTTGGACTTTTGTAGTTATATCTTTGGGCTAAATTATAGAATGAAGAGTCAGATTCCCTTGTCTTGTGGTCCTCTGGATTAAAAATAAATAATAGAACTCAAATGTTATAGATAGCATGTGAAGTTCAGGTAAACTAAAATCTTTAAGCACGATAAGAACAATCAGGATTGTGCAATATTATAAGCAAACAATCAACCAATCAATCATTAACCACTGGACAAAATCATCAAATCTAACCTCAAAATTTTCCATTGTTCTCTGTTTGCTCTAATCTCTATGCTTTTTCATCACTCACCATTTCCTTCTTTTGATTCTCTTTTTATTTTAGAGGAGAAAACATATACAAGGTTTAAAACAGACTTCATTAATGCAATAATGTTATTAACACACTTTTTTTGTATCATTCTTAAAGCTATTTTTTTTTTGTAATGCATTCTTACACTATTGTTTTTGAAGATAATAATCAAAAACATGTATATATTCCTGCACATCATCTTTTTATCTGTATTTTATTGATAAAATTCTATGTTGTTAATGAGTGTATTAAAGGGCATGTGTTATGGAATCAAAAAATTAATGAAGAGTGCCCACATTAAGTATAATTAGTGCTTTTGATTTGGATAATAAAAAAATTATTTTAAATAATAAAAAAAACGTTATCTAAGAATTTTAAAGATAAAAAATAAAATAAACATATTTTGTAAAGATAAAAATGAAAAAAATATATTTAAACCTTAAAAATATTAACATGCAAATAATGAAGTTGATAAGAATGATAAAGAAAGAGAAAGACAAAATAAAAATAAAATAAAATAAAATAGGTGATAGGAATGTAGCAATACCAGAAAAACAAAATGACCCGCATGCAACGTAACTATGCATATCCTGGACCATTAAAAAGAGAGGGATTATGTTATGGTTCCCCAGTGGAATATGGTTCCCCGGTGGAAGGAGTAGTAGCAGCTTTGTTAAGAAAAAGGTCCCCTTACACCAGAACTATCAAAAAAGAAGTCATGAAAAAGCATATACATATATCAGAAATCTAGTAATAGTTGGGAAGATTCTGCATGAAAGTTTTTGGATGGACTATATTCAATGAGATAGTGAGCACCTGATGAGGTTTCATTGGTATCAGAGGGTAGTTGATTCTTGCCAACTCTTTCAAGAGCCAAAACATGCAACCACTGTCAGATTGTCCTAACACATCTACAAAATGAGTTTCTTGCATTATCCAACATCATTATGAAAAGTACAACCCCAGACATATATAACTGAATCATTATAAATTGAGAAAATTAATATGAACACTAAAATACAAAGGAAATTACTTTATTTTGTCAAAATATCTTCTTTGTTTACAAAAGAATTAAGACAGCAGCTTACAATAATGTGACTATCTAGTACTGTTAAAAAAATAATCTCCTCTGGAATAAAAGGTGTAAGAGTTTAACTTAAATAAAGTGTAAATAATTTTTGTCAATATCTCTAATAAGATTTATTTATGAGGTAAGAAATATAATACACATTCACAACGTATTTTAATTAACACAGAGAAATGGGATTAAAAAAATTAACACCCATAAATGAGATTAAAAAAGGTTTTGATGTAAATATCAAAATTTCATCCAAATAAAATCATATTTACTGAATTTCTTTACACTCTTTCTACATGTTAAATTAATAACTATGCACAAAAGTAAAAATAAAATATGGAAGTAAAGGGTTGAAACTACATGAAAAACCTGGTTTAGATAAAATATTATTGAATAGATATGGATTAGTTAACAACTCAAGTGATTTTCTCAAGTAGTCCACTCTAGTGTTGACACTGTTGCTTTATTTTTCTCATCCCTCACTCATTGGTAATGGTCCATTTTGCATTTATAAAATTACTCTGTGAGCAGGCAAAATTATACATAGTTTGAATTTCCTAAGCTCAGTTAATTAAAGTCTCCCTCGGAATATACAAGGTTGTATACATATTTTGAAGTCTTTGACAAATCTTTTATTTGAGTTTCATTTTAATACAATTCATCAATTTTTATTTTATTCTTCTAATTTTGTGAATTATATTTTTTAACTAAAGTTTAATAATGAAGCAATTTTAACATTTCATTCTTTAATAACTTATTTAACCACTATCTTATAACAAAGTTTATCTCAAATAAAATCTTAAATAATATAATCTTTAAAAAATCGTTTCAGCAATCATTCACAATAATTTCATGAAATAATAATAATAATATTTTATGAACATTACATGCACTAAAAAAGATTTTTTTAACATAGTTTAATATTTTTATTAGGATGCTAATTCCTTTTGTTAGTAACTATTTTACTAACTTTATTTTTTTAAAAAAAATATACACTACTAATATCAAAATGATACTCACTAAAAGTTAAGTTTACAAACCCACAAACACATATTCACGCACGCACACGCACACATATATTTAATTAAAAATTATTAATTTTATAATATGTTAGTATGTGTCATGTACAAGATAAATGTTTATTTTATATAAAAAAAATTATTATATAAAGTATTATATTATAATTAAAATTCTTATAAAAAAATATTTTAAACATATAATTATATTTTAATATTATTCTAAGTTATTTATATTAATATATAAATTTAATTTTAATTATTAATAATTTATTTAAAAAATATTTAAATTCAACTTAAAAATAAAGATGAAAAAGATGGATTGTGGAACAAATATTATTAATTATTATTTTTTGTTAAATTTTTTCTTTCAATTTATCTTTTTTGTTGCACATCAATGAAAAAGATAAATAGAAAGAGAAAAAAATCAAAAAAAATTGTTAAAGATTTTTTAAAAATATTCTTACTAAACAATAATTCTTAAAAATAATCTTATTTAATATAATTATTCTATTTTATATTTAGAGAAAAGAATTTACTAAATTTTTTAATAATAAATTAAATACAAATAATATAATAAAATTTATTATCTAATAATTTGAAAATATTTTAAATATATATAAAAATACAATAATTTAAAAGAGGCCTAAGACAGTTGCTATCTAACATCAAACAATGGATGGTGGTATATTATTTGAGAAGTTACTAACATTTGGTATGCCAGGTGTTTTGCCTGAATTTCTTAGTCTTGTTTTACCATTTCTTATTAATTAGAATTTATGCTCTTAGTATTTATTTTTGCAACAATAAAAAATTCTAACTATGCAGAATAAAATTATTACTTATTTGGTTCAACTTTTTGGATTGACGTTCGCTTATAACTGGATGACTAAACATTCATCTACTAGTATGCAATAAAAATTAACAAAATATAAAGCAAAATAACACACTACTAAAATACTTTATAGGCCATAAAGTAACAAAATCTCAAGTTTCATAATTAGGAAACATAAATATATTAAGCTTTGTAATTCCGATTCTAGATTAAGCTTTGTTGGGTTAAGCTACCCAAACTGGCAACTCTACTTCATTTCTGTGCATGGGTGTGTGGTAGTTATTTTGTGCAATTACTTAATGCACCCCATTGTGTACTCTCAAATTCCTAATATATCCTTCTTACCCTCCCTCTCCCAATAAGCATTTCCCCAAACCTTCATGACCCCATTATATCCACCCATCCAACACCACACCAAGTCATCACCCAACCACCTATCACCATCACATGCAGGACTATGACCCACAAGCCTATTATGCCACACCAAACCAACCATCTTGCTGCACCACCCATAAATGTACAATGTATAAAGATTTAGTTAATTTCTAAAGAGTACTTGTATTCACACTTAATGAAAATGTTACTAAAATTTTTGGACGACATTCAAAAAATATGACAAAATTATGAATAAAAGTTACTAATATATCTTTACAACATTTATTAAATATTTATTAAATATTGGATATAGCCCATGTTGATAAAATCTATTTGTGATATTTTTAGACTTTAGAACGAACTATATACAATATTTCATACAATGTTGCAAAAATATATTAATAACATTTATTAATAATTTGACAGTATTTTTTGTATGTGACCAAAAGCCTTTAGCAACATTTTTATCAAGTGTTAGACAAAAAAATATTATTAAAAGTCAGGTATATAATAGTATCATTCCACTAAAATTTCACATATGGTGTTTAGACTGTTTACGTGGTTAACTATATGTATAAATATATGATTAATCTTGTGTTACAAGCAATGAATAGTGACTTGAGCAAGACCATAAATTTAAATGTTTGAATAGTGAATATTTTGATAAAATGAATCATAAATTTGTACGTTTTAGGCCATTCATTAGATTCAAGTTGAAAAAGCCAAGGAGATAGGAACCTTGTGATTCAAAATGCAAGACTACCTACATCACCACACATGCATTCTTTTCATATGAAAGTGCTTCAAAGGATAAAGCAACATGTATTCAGAAAGTCTCTAAATGGCACATATAAGATGTACATCTCATTATAGTTCCTTTCCTATTACTTGTAAAAAAAACGTAGTATATTCTTACAGTTGTAACTAGTAATATGACAATGATACAAAGATGGCATTATGGGGTTGAAAATACATGTTTCACTAGGGTGATGTTGGGATTGGTTCAGTACCAGAAACATGAGAAGCAGCATCTTCTTTTGATATCGATACATAGTTAAGAGGAGCAACTTGTCTAGTATTATCCTTTTTTCCATCTTTTGTTGAGGACCTGCTTCCATTTTGATGAGCATTAAGAGATAGTCGTCTAGGAGTACCATTTGTGCCTCCGTTGGGACAAGGACCAACTACCTTCTTGTTGCCAAGTGGCCTTGTAGGGCTTGGTCTTGAACCAAAACCAGGTTCCTGATCTGTGTTTTGTTGTTCTTGATACTTTTTATGGTCCTAAAGAATGTGATATGAACTCTTTTGATAGTTCACTTTGCTTACTTTTTTATTAGCAAGTGCTAAAATTATTTTGATAATCAATTATTCTAATCATCCCATCAATGAAACTTACCTGCATCCTTCATTCTTCCTCTTCCCATACATGCCTGAGCATGGCATATTCATCCAACATAGCAACAAGAGGAACACCATCATATGTGAATGACATGTCAGGTGCTTCTTCCCAAACACGAGTTTTAGCAACCAATATATCAACCAAAGCTGAATTTTTCACCAAAAAAAGATATTGTGTTCATGCATGCCAAAAAACCATGATAGTATACTAATATCTACCAGCCAAATCCATTGTTAATGCATTGTATCTACTTGATTAGAAAAAATTTCACCAACTACTAATGATAACAATCCATCTTGACTTGACTTGTATGAAGTACAATATATTTCACAAAAGAAAACATAGTTTACAAATGAAAACATTAAAAATATGACAAAATATATCTTTATTGCAATCGTAATATTTTGCCAGTCCAATGATATTGCACCTTCTTTTGACCAAATCATTTTTTTTTATCAGCAAAAATAGATATGATATATTTATAAGAATATGTGAAGTACCAGAGGTACTCAGTACAAAAGAAGAGAAGCCATAAGAATGGTTCCGTGTACAGACAAACAAGTCTGAAAAGGAACCATATTATGACTCAAGATGAAATATACATCTGCTGGAAATCCTAATTATGCTACCCACTGCTACTGTAAGAAACTTTGTCTAAGGTTACTTGACCAATGGTTAAAGTGGATTGAAAAGTCTTTCTCCACACTTTTAATCCAGGTCCATAGTAGAAACACAGCATCTTCAAACAATTTGTTGCCGTTGAAAGTTTCGTTGGAAAAAAGTATTTTGTTCCTCATCTGCCATATAGACCAGTTTACAGCAAGCCACCATCCCTGCCATCTCTTGACCCGTATGCCGCCAATCTGAATAAACGAATGTTGAAGGAAATGATGTTTTGGTTTTAGAGGAAAAGCACCTTTTATATTCATCCAAGACATAGAATCCCACCAAATAGGTTGAATTTTAATGCAGTGGATGAATAAATGGGATGCGTCCTCCTCCACCCTTTTGCAAAAAGGGCACAGCGAGTCCACAATCTGAATTTGCCTCCTCTGCAGGTTTTTCTTTGTTGGTAATCTGTCCTTAAATAATCTCCATGCAAATACAGCTATTTTACTTGGGACCTTTATCTTCCATAACTCCTCAAAGCATTCCTCCTGAATTCCATCAGCCAGCTCCTCCCTTAGCATGTTGTATGCACTGTGTGTAGAGTATATGCCTGATAAATCTCCCACCCACTCCCAGCCATCAGGATCCTGCTGTTGGATGAGGTTATCATCAACCTCTCTAAGAAAACTAACAGCTGAATCAATCTCAGGCTCAAACAGTGGCCTTCTCCAAATAAAATTCCATTCCCATCCATTCTCTCTAAAGCTACCCATTTGAAGAATAAGCTGATTCTGCTGGGAGGAAACAGTGTATAATCTGGGGTACTTTTCTGCTAGAGATTCCCCCATGGAAATCCACCTATCCTCCCAAAATCTAATCTTATCCCCCCCTCCTACCTTCCATTTTAATCCGTTTTGAATGACTTGTCCCTGCTGTGAATGATGGAGGGCTCTTTTCAGGTCCCGCCACCAAAGAGATTCAGAGGTTCCCCTCCCTATTTCCTCCATACTCCTCCATCCACCGTATTTTGATTCCACCACCCTAGCCCATAACTCCCCTTGGTGTTGTAGAAGATTCCATTTCCATTTGCCTAAAAGAGCAACATTAAAATTGTTGATGTCTTTGATGCCCAACCCTCCTTTTTCTTTCGATAAACACACCGTCTCCCACTTAATCCATGCAATCTTGTGTTGATCCACTCCTCCTCCCCACAAAAACCTTCTTTGTAGCTTTACTAACTTATCAACCACAGATTGAGGCACCCTGAAAAAAGAAAGAAAATAAATGGGAATTGATGTTAGCACTGAATGTAATAAGGTCACTCTCCCCCCAAACGATATGTGTCTCTGTTTCCATTTTGCCAATTTTCTCTCACACCTATGAATAATTGGCTCCCACATCTGACAGCGCCTCGGGTTGGCCCCAATGGGAATACCTATGTAAGGAGTTTTATGCTAATGATGGATCAAATAAATAATTATAGTTTCTGGTGGTTGTTTATTTTCATTCAACAAATACCTGGAATTTTGTTGACCAGTATACTTGCTTTCTCTGCACGTTTGAGGTTTAAGTGTGCACCTTTACTTGCATTATACTTGTTTTCACCCTGTTTTACATGTAGTTTCAGGGGAAATTAAAAATCCAAATAAGGAACATAATATAGCCATTGTATATAAGGACCATCAATTGTCAAGATCAAGGACACTAAGGCTAAATGACTAAATCTCGTATACTTTACTCCATGGCTATAAGGAAATACACATTTCCCTTATCAAATAGGTAATCACATTGACTCGAAGATTATGCACTTAAAATATTTTAGTACCAAACATTAATTAGGTTAAATACATTAAAGATGTACATTGGTTTGCATAAATTGGAGTGCAAATGACTATCATGGTCAATTTCTACCTAGAATTAGGGGTTATTAATAGAAATAAGTTAGATTCTCAAGTGATTCAACTTTTCCACCTAAGATGTAAGCATGCAACAAGATATTAGAGACTCAAATATAGAATGAAGATGGTTGATTATAAGTACCCTATTATAGTCTTCAAGCCAACTCTCTTCTTCACATGCTGACATCCATTTCTCAACCTTGTCCAATATTTCTTTTTGGCTTAAAGCTTCTTCTTTCGCTGCAGCTATCTGTTTGTCCATGTCAGCCAGTAATTCATATGGTTCAATGTTTCCAAAGTCAATCAGTGACAAAATATTCCCTCAAGCAGCTTCAAGGTTTATTTCTACATACGCATGGGCATATATCTTTTCAAGCTCGTCTTGCTTCTTAAAAGCAATTTCTTTCATCCTGTTCGCTTTCTGCTGATGAAGCCTTTCAACTTCCACTTCAGCCTTCATAACATAAAACAAGAAAAATCAGTAGGCATCATTTGTGGAACATGTGACACCCTCTACCCTTACAATTATAACTAACTAATTAAATAAATCATACAAAATTTATTTAAAAGATTATAAACACATAATAATAAAAGAAGGGAAAAAAAACATGCAAAATTAATTAATAATTTTTCTTTTTAAACACATTTAATTTAAATCAATTCAAAAGGATAAAGGTTCACATCCACGTGAAAACATAATAGAATTTTTTTTAATAAAAAGTAAGATTATCTCGGCTCAAAACAAGGTCGTCCACTCTAAATAAATAATAAAAAGAAACTAAAGTAGAAAAGTATAACACAATTATATCCTTCAGTAAATCATAACATGTGAAAATCATAATATGCGAAGTAAAATCCTATGTCTCAATGTCACACTTATCAGAGCATATCCCTATCATAGACTAAGTCTCTCCATCTCTAGCACGTGACTCATCATATGAAGGCTCACCTGAAACAAAGTGGCAATCAGCCCAAACACAAACACACACCGGGAGTGAGTTATCACATTCATATATAATAAAACATTAGAGCATGTGAAACATATAATACTTAAAGTTGAATTTATATAAATAACATTACTGCACAAAATCGCACACATTATTCACACCCATTCAAGTTTATACACTCCATAAAATAACATCAACCACAAATGTTAACTCAATGAAATTCAAACACAAGCGTTATGCAACAATTATACTAAGACTCAAGCCTATATGCAATGTGGTACCATGTCAGTGAAAAACAACACTGAGGCGCTTAGGAGTACATGACAAAGTACACCACACAATGGGTATACTCGGTCACTCTCACTAAGTAACATCATAAGGTGACCAGTCAGGGTTACTCTGTTTTGCGAGAATGCCCCAACCACATGGGATCAACATGGGCTTAAAGGAGCACTCAAACCGAGTATCTTTACCCCCAAGGCCTAGATTCCGAAGAATCAGTTTGGGTCTCACCTTCCTGATTCAGGTCCAACCCCTAAAATATTTTTTTTACACGCAGACACTGTTTATGAGTTATATAATACCCACGACCTCACTCTTATATTTCAAACATATTTAACAAATTGCGCTATAGTTTAACCCTTCAGGATCCTAACTAGGAATCCTACAATTTTTTTTAATACTGCGCATAAAAGTTCTCTCAAGGTAAACACTGGTCGGGTTACTGTATAACTCATAACTCACATGACAAGTAATATCACTACAAATATCAATCACACACTCATTCACAACCATATTTCATGTCTAAAGTTTAACATTTCACACTTTAACTAATTACAAAATATACTCAACAATTAAATAAGAATGTATCATAATAATAATAACATACAATATTTAACTTCAAGGCTTATAAACAAATAACTATAAAATACACATAAAATATATATATAAGTATATTATATATAACAACATATATATATATAACAAAATATATATTAACGTAAACGTAAACGTACATATTATATATATATATATAACATATAAAAAGTATTAAATATATATTAATATAAAATAATCACAATAATTTCATGACGAGAAATCACTCACGTGAAATAAAATATAAAGTTTGTAAAAAAAAAACAGTATCAATATATATGTACACGTATACACTGCGGTGTGAAAAAAAATAAAAAGAACAAGATTGAAAGGTCAACATATCTGGTATAAACAAAATCATCACCACACAATTTTTATGCTAATTATAAGAAATTCTAATTCCTAAGGTACACACCTAACACAGGAACACATCAATTCTACAACAAACTCGCAACAGAACACCAATTGGTTCATCAAACACACTCAATCCGCGATTAAACATGAAAACATAATTAAATTCATAAACACCCCAAAATAACCCAAAAATTGACCCTCTAGGGATCCCTACACATGTTCATTCTAATTCCCAAGCGTGAGTAACTCATCCCTTATCTCGAGGTAGTCGCTTAAATGTTCTCTGTTAGCAATGGTGGCGTCTCTAGTGCTTTCTAGAGCTCCTCCTCTGGTTGCTCTGTTAGGGTTCTTGTGCGTCAGAAAAGAAAAAGGGACAGAAGTGTTTTGTAAAAGCTGCTCTAGGTTAACATTTGGTTTATATAGTGGAGATTTATGACCTAATTATATTATTTTTTTTTACTTATTTATTTATTTATTTATTAACTTATTACTGTATTATTTATTTATTAACAGTTACGGCTGTTACAGAACATGAGTTTGTAAACATCAGAAAGTCATCTGCACCTGCTGGTAGTAACAAAATTCTAACCAATGTGAGACTTCACCTCACACTTGTACTCTAACAAGCAATTGTTGGTAGTAACAAAATTCAAGACATATATAATTAGTTACTAACCATTCCCATGAAGCTGTTTTCACCAAGAGCCAATAAAAGACTAGAGAGCTCAAGCTTAGCATCTGACAAGGATTGAAGTAGCAGTGCCCTTGACTTAGAAGCCTGCTCAACATTTCTTTTGTACACATCCAAACTCTTGCTCTATATGAAGGATCATCTTATCTTGCTGGTCATTATTCTCACCAACCCCATCCAATATTTCCTGCAACAAATAAAAATACCCTCACTTTTTGTAGACCATGCACACTACAGTAACACAAATGAAAAGCATTGTAGAGTTACCTGCAGCTTTTCTAACAATGAACCACAGGTGTTTCCATCAAGAAGACGATTTTCAGAATTTGTCACCGCCATTGAACTCCACCCACAACCTAGCTTGTACAAAAGGGGAAAATAATCATGTGAAATTCATATCTTCTTCCCATAAACATAGAGAAACAAAAATATATCTGCTTCTGAAAATGGACACAAGAAACAAGTAGGTATCCATTGATACATCTTATTCCACAGACAGAAAAATAGTTTATGGAAAAGTCTAAATAATGAGTTCAAATAAGATTCTCATGATAGAATGATAGACCGAAAATGTTCTAAGGCTATGTTTGGATAAACTTCTCCGGAAGCACTTACAAGAGCAAAACATAAGAAGGAAAGATAAATTAAGCTTATATCATAAGCTAAAAAATCAACTTATGCATTAAACTTTTATAAAAGTTCTCATTTAACTTATCCCAAAACTAAGTTGCATAAGTTGATTTTAGCTTGATGGAGAAGTTCAATGCATTTTTACCTTCTTATTTTTTTTCTGCTATAAGTACTTACAGAGAAAGATAACCTAAATTGTTTTCTTTAAAAAAAAATCTAAATTGTTAAACTAAATGCATTGCATCTGCTAAGAAAATCTCCAAACAGATATATCAAATCTTAACACCCAATTACACCAAAAATAAACAACAAATAGCTGACGGGATCACAACAAATGAACAAAATAAGTTAATCTTTAACCAAATTCACACATGCTAAAGAAACCACCTTTCCTCTACGGAGTTAAAATGCAAAAGAGGCGGAAACTAGCAACAAACAAACCCACTACTAAAGCTGCAAAATTTCACCCATTCCTGAAACATTCTCCAATAATTGAAAACAAAAAACAGAAAATAACTACTCCAAGTTCAAACAAAGTGAATATGAAGGATCACAATCAGGAAACCACAAGAATTCCTCCTCAGCACTAAATCAACACAGTGACAACCTCAATGACAATTCCATAACAAAGGAAAACCTCCACCGTCAAGCCACAGTGAACTACATAGTCAATGACAACCCCAACAAAAAAAAAATAGAACCTAATATTCAAAAGCACAATGCAAAATTCAGAAGCAGCAAGTTACCACCTTTCATTGACAAAGTAAGAGTGGGAAACAAGTGGATCTTCTGGGTGTGAAAGATCAGGACAAGAAGAACCGACTGAAAGAACAGGAGGTTTTTTAACCATTCTAGATGCTCTTTCTCCTCAAAATTCCTAATCTACACCCATTTCATTTATTTTGTGCAAAATACACCACTTCTGGGAAGTCGGGTTTGGCCACCGGACTTCCATGCTTGATCTTGTTTTTAAAAGAAATTAAAATATTATATTATATAAAATTATTTTTAATTAATTTTAAAATTACTTATTTATTAAATTAATTTTTTTAATATTTTTTAAAAATTTTAAAGAGAAATATACAAGATAAATATAAAAATTGGATAAAATTATAATATAATTTTTTAATTATGTAATTTTTTTGTTAAATTTATGTTTTATTGATGTTATTTTTTGTTATGTTCGTTAATTAAAAAATTAGTTAGTAATATTAAAATAAATTAAAAAAATACCGTGATAAAATAATTGATACATCTATCTTATACAAAATGAACATAAAATTTGAAAGTGTAGTAACTAAGATGATAATCGAGAATAATGAAATATATTAAAAATTACAATTATAATGCAAATATGATAAAATTAATGATGATTTGAATTGTCCTAACATATTTTGATATTAAGTTTTTCCTTAGCCAAAATGTGATTGTGATTGTTTAAATATTTTATTGATAATGCAATATAATGTTCTTTTGTAAATAAATTGTTAAACAAAAAATATTATCATTTTTTATTAAATCTAATGACACAAATATACTAATTATATTTAATAAAATAATTATATTAAAAAATTTAAAATTTTTACTAAAATAAATATATTATTATACAAAATTCAAATTTTAAAACAAATATTCACTCAAAAAATATCTTAAATGAATTAAATAATATAACAAAAATAATTATATTTAATAATATCATTTTTTAATAACAAAATTAATTTAATCAACCTTTAAAAATTGATTTAATAAATAAATAATTTAAAAACTAATTAAAAATAATTTTATATAATATAATATTTATATTTTATAATATTTTAATTTAAAAAAAAAAAAAAAAAAGAGTCAAGCAAGGAAAGTCAGAATGACCAAACCCGAGGATAGCCAAACCTGATTTTCCACCAGACACGTTGAAGTGGTGTATTTTGGGCAAAATAAATAAAATGGATGTTGATTGAGAATTTTGAGGAGATTGAGCATGAATGCTTCTTACCCAGTTGTCCTTTCAAGCATATGAAGATATTGGATTTGTGTGGTTTCAAATCCAAACATTACTCAAAAGCACACACAGTGAGTGAAAAGACAAAGTGTTGCTATGAGTTCAGTTAGAAAAGAGAGAAAAAAAAAAAAAAAAACCTGTGAATCCAATCTTTGTGTGCAAGGACATAGGACCAAGGTTATCAGCGACATTAAGTCAATTACATTATTGCCCGTGTCTTGGCGGTTATTTACGATTATGACACTGACATTGTCTCACACGAAATGGTGTTTGGTTTAATGTGGTCATTGTTGTGGAATTCTTGTGTTGAATAGAATTGAAGAACTCGTTAACGTAATGTTTGATTTTATCTTATAAAATTAAGTTCCAAAAAATTAAGCTCCAAGTAAAAGTGATTTTGTCATATTGTGATTCCTTTTTTTGTGTTGATTTTATTTTTATCAGTTAAATTTGTATTGAATGAAATTAAAACAAAAATTATGTCGTTTTTATGCAGATTAGGATATTTCAATTGTTGATTAATAACGTGTTGTGTTGGTTGATTGGTAGATTAATGAATTGTAGTTAGTTGAAACTTGAAAGTTACTTACCCGCTCTTAAAATCTGAAATTTTTTTGTTATCATTAATTAGTGTGACAATGCCGTGAAAATTAGATATACAGCTAATTAAAGTGTCAACTATCTGTCATCGTGTATTATTAAATTATTGGAAACTAATCTTACATTCATTATTTTGAGTCATATATATAGGCAATATCTTTATTTTTCTAGAAATATACGTAATATAGATAACCAAAATATATTTAAATAATTAGGTTATGTTCGATAAAAATGATGGAGATTTGATTTCATGACAGAGATCTGATTCAAATCTTAATGTCGGGTGACAGAACACAACAATAATAAAATACCTATAAGTTTTCTAACGTTCAAGTCAGTGTTTGAAAAAGAAAAGTAGATAAATAGTGAGTTGGTTAGATTTCATACTTAAGATAAGTATTTATACACTTAAATTTAAGCAAAAAAGTTAATTAAGTAGTTATAGATATGCGATCCTCTTAACATGTCTTAAGTGTAAAAGTGTAACACGTACCACACCTACCCCTTGTTGGTGCTTCATGTTCTTACTTCTCACGTTATCAGTCTAGCTCAATCGAGTTATGTGAAAGATTTCGATCTAAGTTAACTTCAGATACTATATCAGAACAACTAAAACAAACATATGTATGAAGTCAACTTTTTTAAATACATGTGATTATTGATTAATTTTCAATTTTGATTATTCGTATATGGTTTTCTAACTTTGTACTTTTCATATTCTCAAAAAGCATAACTTTTATTATTATCAATGAACTTATTATCTTTATTATTCATGCACGTTAGTATATATTTGAAAATTTTTTTTCACCGTAATCAAGTATTCTAACTAGTTAGATGATAATATAATTATTGTTTATAATAAATTTGTTGATTTTTATAATTATTTTACAAATTAAACTTATGTGTGAAGTTATTTAACGAAAATATATGATCATTTTGAGAAATTTACTCATTATTTTGTAAGACTATATATACATTATCAATGGGATCTAATTCATATGATTAAACAAAATTTATGAATTATTATAAACCACATGAATGTGTCTTTGATTTGAAAAATGTTATGGTAAATAGTCATTTTTTTTTTCTTAATGTGTAATTCGCTGATAGATGTATCCCTAGAAGATGAAAATACAAAATTTAGTCTCTGTAAAAAAATGCGACAAATATGTTATGCTGTTAACTTCTGTCTGCCACCGTTAATAAAATAGCCTACGTGGCATAGAGAAATAAATTTGTCACTGAAATGATTACCAACATGGATTGCTAGCATAGGGACATATTTGTCATAATATTATTTTTTTTACTTTTTGTTTTCTCACACCGCTAACAAATATGTTCCTGAAAAATGAAAATACAAAATTTAGTCCCTAAAAATATAAAAAGTACAACAAATATATCTGAACATTAATAATACAGTGATTAATTATTGTTATTATTATTATTATTATGTGTTTATAATTTACTGATCCTATTCATTTAATACTTATGTAATATATTTTCTAAATTTTCTTTTAATATATATTTTTATTATTTTGATTTCCTTATCAAACCTTAATCTTTGTTGTTAAAAAAGACTTTATCTTATATCTTATAATTTAATCAAATTTCTACTAAAATTTTCATTTTTAATATTTAAAATTATTCCATATCACAATTCCAACTTAAGTGTCCTCATATTTGAATTGAAAATAATGTGTCGAGAATTTTGAGTAGAAAAAATACAATCGACCGTGGGACCAAATTTATTTATTTATTTATTTAAAAAAAGAACTTAATCAAATATTTAAAAAAAAAAATCTCACAAAATTTAAACTAGATAAAGATAAAGTAAAATTATCAATCTTTTTTCTTAATCAATAATATATATATATATATATATACACCTCAAATATGAAAAAATTCCTTAGATAAACCTTATGTGTTTCCATTTGAGACAACACTTATTATTCATAATATGAATGAAATGAAAACATTTAGTAACAAATAAAGAACTCAAATAAATTTAAATAAAAAATGCAATAATGCTCAAACTAATACAAAAGTTAACTAAAAAAAACTAATACAGAGATTTTATTTTTTGTCTTTATGACTTAGAGTTGTATCTCTCGCTGATTTAGGAGCTGTAATGACCTTGCATTCCATTTGACATATTGTGTCCAAGTACGTAATAAAGATTAATAATTAATCGAAGAAACAAAAAATTTCAAGAAATAAAAAATTTTCATTATTTTAAATGATAACTCAATTTTTTTATGTCATAAAACTAAATAATTTTATTTTATTTTGAAAAATAAGTAATTATATTGTTTAATTAAAAAATTAATTAATAATTTGATAGATGGATAAATACATAAATAATCAAAATATAAGAATTCAAATTTTAAACTATATTTTATTATTTTTTTAATCTTTTTTTTCTTAATTTCTCTTTTATACAATTCACTATTATCGTCTAGATATATTTATAGTACTTTTTATCCCTTTTAAAAATTAAATTTTATATTTTCATCAGGCGAATTACATACTGAACAAGAAAAGTGGCTATATATATATATATATATATGATCTTGCCACATGGGCTTCCGGGCAACAAAGGACACTCGATGTTGAAATCAAGACTTAACGAAAATCAAGAAAAATATATATGAACCTAAAATATCAGAAAGCATAAAACAAAGTTGTCTGAAAGCAAAATGTTAAAGAAATGTTTTTTTTGAAAAAATATTATGAATTTTAAAAAATCTTAGCATAATTTTTTAGACATAAAAATAATTAAATAAAATAAACTAATTTAAACACATATTTAAATGAATCTAAAAGCTGTAAATTATTTAATATTATTTATTTATTATTGTTTTAGTGTATTAAAATAATAATTTCTTAAAGGCGGTAAAGTATTTAATATTATTTATTTAAATTAAACAATAAAAACAGAATTTAAAAACATTATAAGGAAATTATTTCATTGTATGGAAAATTCGAACAAAATTCTTGTGTGAATGCTGTGTCATTTCAACCACATTCTCTATTTTGCAATTGGTACTATACTACCATTTTTTTCCATCAAATAGCATGATGTTAATATAATCACATAATAATTAATTTTTTCAAGACAGATCACATAATAATTACTACTATAACACGAAAACTTAACTACATCTCAACTGTACGCGAAAAAAAAAACTCAACCAACTCAAACCGAGACAAATTTAAGCGGTAAAATTATCCTTATGATATTTTTTCTATAATAATTGAGTATAATATATACTATTTATTTATTTAATGATGGTATAAAATAATTTCATATTATTATTTAAATTTAAATTATCGTTAATATAATTTTTAAAATAATTTTATAAAATCAATAAATTTATTATATATAATAATTTATAATTAATTATAAAATTATTTTACATTATTTACATGATTTTTTTTCATATATTATTTCTAAAAAAAATGAATGATAATTAAATAGTCTGTATATTATAATTATATATATATATATATATATATATATATATTATAAATTATTTTATACTCGTGTATAATAATTTTTTGACTACTTTAATAATTATTTTAAAACTCATAGCTATCAAGATTTTTATTGGTTGACTTATTTCAGATTCTGCAATAAATAAATTCTATTTTTATTTAATTAATAAATTTATTTATTAATTCATCTTGAAAATTTTCTAACAGTGTATGATAATTTTAATCTTTTAAGTGTGTAAATTAATGATAGTTATTTTTCAAAGAACAAAAATTTCAACAGTCCTTAAATTTGTAAGATAAATTTGTTTTTTTTAATGTGTAAGACTATTTTAACATTAAATTATAATTTTTAAAAAATTAATCTAACATTAAATTATATTCTTATTATATCAAATTCATATTAAATTATAAATTTCAAAAACCGATTTATCATTAAATCATATTCAAAACATACTTTCTATATTTTTTCTAAATATTTAAAAACTAAATTATTTTTTTTAGTAAACAACCAAATTGATTCATAAAAGTGTAAAACAACCACAAATTGATTTTTAAAATATGAAAATTTCAAATTTTGTCACTAAATATGTAAAAAAATACAAAAAAAATAATTTTACAAACATTTTATCGATATTAATCCATAAACTTTATAATTTAATATTAAATTAATCTTTAAAAATATTACTTATTATTAAATTAATCTTTAAATATTATAATTAATAATAAAATACTCTCACAAATTTTGATAAAATTACTTATTACATTTTTTCATATTGAAAAATTAAATTTATATTTAAAAAATTAATTTATCATCACATCCCCATTTTCCTAACGAATTATATTATTTTTTTATTGATTAATTTGTAATGACTAAAATATTCATTTATCCGATTTCTAATCCTTGACGAAAACAAATTTATGATGACATCATAGTCTTGGAAACACCGATCCCTATTTCATCATCTCTTTCTTAAAAAAAAAAGTCACTCACTTCACATCACTTGTCACTCGTCACTCGTCACTCTGCCACTTCTTCTGCTTCGGTGTCAAACTCAGCATTCAAAACCCTCTTCCTCTGCCACCGCTGGAAAAATGGAGGCGGTGGGTTCGAGACTCAGCCGCGCCACCTCCCGTTACGGCGCCCCCACGGTGTTCAGCGGCCCCGTCAGAAAGTGGAAGAAGAAGTGGGTCCACGTCACCCCCTCTTCCTTACCCAACAACAACTCACACTCTCACACCAACAACTTCACCACCACCACCACCAACGATTCCTCTCGCCTCCTCCTCCGCCGTTGGACTCCAACTACCGCCGATGACTCCGCCGGAGCCGTCTCCGACGATCCTCCCCGAAGAAAGTTCCGTTACACCCCTGTATGTGTCTCTTTCTATGGCTTTGCATATTTTTTGTTTACCCTTTTGTTTTTTTGGAGAATATTTATTTGAGGTTTTGTTTTGTGGTTAAAAGTTTCGATTTTTGTTTCTGCGCTGTGTTGATAGGTTGCGGTGATGTTTAGGTTGGTGTGTTGGGTTGGATTGTTTGTTTGCATGTGGCATGAATTGGGAATCGGGATTGTTAGAAACATGGTTTGTCTGAGTTTCGAGTTTGGGAATGGTATGTATGTGGAAAAGATGGAAGAAAAGGGAGAAGATAGATAAGAAAATACAGATTAATGATGATTTCTTTTTATTTAGTTGAAGAGAAAATGATGAAAAAAAAGAAGAAGAAGAAGAAAGAGTTAACTTATAGAAGTACAAAATAACAAAAATAATAAAGCCTTATCGCACTTGGTAAGGTTGACTGTATGGATCACACAGTGTCATTTGGTTTGGTTAAAGATTAAAGTTGCATAAAAGTGAAAATTCAAAACTCTCTTTTCTTCTATTTTCTCTTGAATTTAAATTTTTAAAATTTTCTCTCGTTCCTCGTTTTCCTACCTCAATACCAGACAGTAGGCTAGTGGGGTTCCTCCCTAGTATTTTATTCATAAGTGTAAATGTCCACCCAAGAATGGGGTGTATTGGGGTGGAAGAAAGAAAAGGTAAAGAGAAAAAGCGATAAATCATAGACGTGATAAGTGATATGATGGGAAAATAACGGATAAGTAAGAGGAAGAAAAAATAGAAAGGAAATGATATGGAAGGAAAGTGGATAGATGTTTATAAAGGTTGAGAATTGATATAATTATGTTTACAAGTTTGTTTAGTCCTTACGTGGGTGGAGATTGTGGTTCCATTGAGTATTGAAGTTGTTATCTTTTCTTGTTGGTTGAAACAGGTTATGTCATAATTTTGTGTTTGGGTTGGTGTGTGGGTGGATGGTTGTTATGACTATAGGTTTCTTTAGTTGAAGTTGGGGAAGGAACTACCTCACACAAGTCTAGTAAGTTTGAATCAAGAAAAATTGACAAAGTTTGTGCATTACTTTTTGGTGCATCACATTTTCAGTCAAATGAGTCCTTTTCATTATGAGTGAGGGTTGGTCAATTTCATGATGCAGATTGCTGTGCTAGAAGAACAGAAAAAGATGAATGTTGTGAAGGCTGAACATGAACCCACAATTGAGGCTGACCAATTGGCATTTAGACAGACAAATGTGACTCACGAGATGCAGGGGAAACTAAACATGAATGAAATGTTGGAGGAAACCAAGGTAAAGTAACAGAATTCTCCGTTCCTGTTTTGAATGGTTTTGAACATTTTTCTGGTTTCAATTTTCACTTTCAAAGTTGACGTAGGATTTGATGTGCTTCAAATTTATCTTTTCCTCACTTGTACCAGACTGCCCTTAGATATCCTTTGCTTACAATTATTGACGCACACACCCAAACCTTAGGTCAACATTCCAGAATGATCATGTGTACATGCAATAAACCATAATGCCATGTAAAGACTGCTATCAATTTTCCCTAGGGGTTTCCAAAATCATTTTGCCAGTTCAGGTGTAAAACTATAAACTTTGCCTAGTTGTATTAAATAGATGGTTCCAATATCTTATAAAAGAGGAGGGTTGTGTTAGGCAATTGAGAGCATGGCCATTGACAGCACAACCTTATCTTTGAAGATTTGGTATTTAACCGAGTTGTATGGTTCCGTGTGATCCATATAGCCAACGTCATCTAGTAGGATAATGCTTTTGTTGTTGTTAATGTTAGATCCTTAACGATAATGACTTGATCTTGATACTATACATGATTCGTTGGGGATCTATTTAGCATCCCCACTTAAAAGAATAACGCTTTTGTTACTGTTATTCTCGTTGGATATAACGTTCTGATAATTATTAACATTGATCTAATATCAATTATGTTGCAGGATTCAAACATTGGTAATTTGGATCTTGGTTCAGACTTCCAAAGCAACACCGGTGAAAAAAGCCACGACAGTGATTCTCAATTGGAAAATAGTATCTAGTGGGTGGTCCATGAACTTAGTATCTGTAAGTAGGAAATCAATCTGTTAGTCATCTAAGTGTTCGTTCAAGAAATACTAAGCTAGTATATATGACCTTTTATCACCGTACATCCTACCATCCTATATTGACTTATAATGTAGTTAGCCATAATCTTGTGTATAGTTAGCACTTAACTAGTGCTGCCAGTGAGTATTATAGGAATGATAAGTAACTAGTTTTGATCAGCATAGGATAATCAGTTGTATCTTGTAATGGATCATATGCATGATGTGATGCTACTATATATTTCTAAATATAAAACCTCAATATGCTACCAAAATTTGACTGCTTTTATGTTTCATCACCCCGAGCGCTGTCATGCCTTAATTGTGGTGCATTGTAGGTTTTGGAAATTGAAAAGTATGGAAGAGAAAACGAAGGTGCAATTTCTTAAGTGTTTTTAATGTTGTTTTTCAATTAGAATTGGAGTTTTACTTCTGTAATTCATATTATAGAAGTTTGCATTAAACATTAATGTAGATTACTGAAGTTAAATTATAATTCTGATTCATCAAAAGTACCTAAAGGATGAATGAAGAAAAACCCTTTGGTGAAAGAGTGGGGATATGAGAAACCGCTTATATTGCAATACCTGTAGTGAATCTTTTTTCCTTAAATAAATCCAAAACCAGATATTCCCTGTCAATGGATAACAATGAACTAAATCACTGTCCTAAGATCTGTCCTAATATTATTAGGGTAAAATATGTATTTGGCCCTATACTACTAGTCAAACCTGATCTTAGTCCCTATAACTTTAAAGAGCTTAGTATCAAGATTTTTCAATTTCAATTTTACCTTATTTTAACCAAATACACTATTCACCGTGTTTAAAGCATTTTTATGTTACTGCAAAGGGGATTGGACTTAGAACGCGACACAGGCTTATGTTTTACGATCATTTCTCACTTTGAAAGAAATATAACTATTTTTCACTTTAACCCATTTTCTGTTTGTCTCTATTACATTTATCAGATTTCATTCTCTAGTAACTTTAACCCATTTTCTCTCTACCTCCACTGAGCGCATATAGTTTAACGGATGGGGAGTTATTTTAACTTAACAAAGTTTTGTCACGTTCATAATAATCATGTATAAGTTCAACAAAATTGTTTTAAATGATGCAATCTAGAAAGGAAAAAAAAATTCAATTTCTTGTCATGTTTGAGAATTGCTATCAGTACCTCAATGTTAGTTCGAGTCTCAAGATACTCCTTTGTAGTTTATGTTAGTTCGAGTCTCAAGCATTTGTAGTTTGTTCCACAAATTGAGACTATTTAAACTAAAAAGGAATTCTTGAATATACTAATACCAACAATAATATTTACATCTTTGATGCAAAAATAAATTCTCTCAACTATAATTAAACATATTAATGACGGGTAACAACTTTTTGCTTTAGAACATCAGAAGAAATAAAATTCTTTTTCCTAACTTTCCAATAAATTAATTCCATTCAAGCAAACTCAAGGAATCCAAAATAATGCAAAAGCACAAATCAATAATAAAATAAAGTTAAAGTATAATTTTGATCCCTAATTTCTTCATGATTTTGGTCCATATGAATTTTAATTGTAACATTTGATTTTTCTAATCTTATAAATTGATAATTTTAATCTTCCTAATAGATTATTAACAAACCATTCTAATTAATTGAGTTATTAAATTAATTATAAATTAATCAAAACTATTAGTTATTAAAAAATTAAATAAAAATTATTAATCCTAAGTTTTCATAACATTATTCTCTTCTTCTCCACAAACACCTCTTTTACTTACACTATCACAAGTAATTCCACCAGTAATTGCACCAAATTAGGTAATAGTCTTCAAAGTTTTAAATGATTTATAAAAAAAAAATTATAATTAATTTTATATTTCCAATAACCACAATTATTAGTTAATAATCTATCAAGGAAACCAAATGTTTCAAATAAAAATCAAGGAAACTAAAATCATGAATTTGAAAAACTAAAAAAACCATAATTATAATTTAGCCTAAAAAAATATGATTGGCAGAAAGTAAGGGTCTAGATCTCCTGAATTCAGTGCGGGTATGTAGAGGTTCCACTACAAAAGATGTTACTATAATGATCAAAATCTCAAGGAATAAAGCTCATACTACACTGGAATTTTTTTTATCAAGAAAAAAATAAAAAACAAAACTCCGAATAATAGGAGAAAAGAATAGTCCTTTCCGTGCAGGACAAAATACAGTCCATCCAGCAAAACTAGTGTTGAGGAGAAGCATATTGCAAAAAGACATCGAATGGCATCCACTAAGAACCCACCACTGCTCAGGCATTTCTTCATGCCATCATGATCATTCAGCTGCTTAGTTATCCTCCACTTCTTGAGTTACACCAACTTCTGCCGGACGAAGAACACGATCATAGAGCATATATCCTGCCTGCAAATATGACCATAGTATTGTCATTAATCCATGCTCTCAATCAATCTCTAAACCTTGTTATTGATGGTAAGGGATGGAAAGGAAGGGAATGGAATGAAATGGCAAATGGTGTCATTGTTGGGTGTTTATGAATGAACCATCAAGCAAAATCAAGAACAAGACCACATATATTTCAACATAAAGATAACAAAACCTCTTAGAAAAAGAATGTAGAAAGTAAAAGCCCATTGATAATCTATTAATCATCAAAGAAAGTCATAAACAGTGAAACACGTCAACCTAGAATCCTAAGATTGCAAATTGTGTTTGAAAATATTTTCCAAATACAACATAAAATTTTGAAGGACAATGCAAATGTTGACATTGAGGAGGGAAAATGATAGTAGTACAACAAACAAGTATGCAGAATACCTTCAGAACAACTCCAACAGTGCCAGGAGCCTTGGAAGCATCAGGGATTTGGAAGATGGCATTGTGCATGTGTGGATCAAAAGGCTCATTTGTAGGATCAAATTTTTTCACACCAAACTTTTTGAGTACCTGTAAGCAGCAGTTGTCAACCAAACCAACAAGGTTAAACACTGGAACTTTCTCCAAAAGCACATTAAATCGAGCAATGTTGCAAACTTATAAATGTTTCTCTAAGTCTCACTTCACTTCATTATGAATCCCACTCTATTCTCCTAAACATGGACCTATTGTCATGGGGTTGATGTTAAAATTTCATCAATCTTACTAGATACTTGTTATTTGTGTTATTAGTTTACTGCGCATTCCTTTTCTTGTATTGGTTTGTTGGACTTAGGCTTATCTTGGATTTTAATGTGTTCTTTAATTTGCCTCCAAGTTTCTATTATGATTTTAAATACATGGGACTATAACAATAGGATTTTAACTGTAATGCTTGTAGGATAAGTAATGGGAAATGCTTTTTCTAAAACAGAATAATCCACCTATAAGTTATTACAATTTACAATTCATGGCAAATTTGTATCTTCTAGAAAATACATGCACAATCAAACCCTACGTGTGATTCCTAGTTTTCTTATATTATCTTCTACTCTGTTTTCTTCAATTTTCTCTACAACCAAGGCTACTTTCCTTGCAGATATTATGATGAACAATTCAACCCGCCAAAACCAAATTACCAGAGTTCACTTTTCCTGTAAGATTCCCTAAAACCAATCTTAATCCTAGATAGTCTGACAACACCCTGAAGGCCTGACAGCCACCACCCGCAGCCAAAATCCATCTCCTAATCCCGGCAAATCAACCCCCTCTTTCTCAAAAACACCTGTTACCTATCATTTACCCAGAAACTCATAAAAGTGGAATATTACAAGAGGTAGAGTAGGCATACACAAACACAAACACAACCACATAAATGACACTGGGAAAAGACACTATATTAGCTTTGACTATTGCTGTATAACAACTAAACAGCCATGCACATAGTAGAACAGCCTACCTCTGCAAGTTGTTTCTCTGTCATTTCAACACCTTTTAGAAGTGTTTTCAGGAGTTCTGCTGCTTCAGAAGACTCCTCAGGAGATTCAATTTTCGAAAAGCTTTCCTTTACAACTGAGGAAGCTCTTCCCAAATTATCAGCGACGTCTAGTAAACTCTTTGCAAAATTCTACATCAAATTTGAAATTTGAAACCACTCAGCACAAAACTGAAAAGCACATGACAAGGGAGCAAGAGCCAAGAGACCTGAATCACAAAATAAGAATTAGACAACGGCCAAAACTCAAACCTGTATAGCAAATTTTTTCGAATTCTCCGCTTCGCGTCGTGTCCTATCCATGACATTCTCCATCTCTGCATAAGTTCGCAGAACTTTATCCTGCATTTTCTCAATCTCCTTGTGCTTCAACTTCAAAAGTTGTTCCTTCTCAGCAACAAGCTTTATCAAATCATCCCTGGACAGATCACATTCAATCTCTACATCTGAATCAGAAAACGCATTTTATTAAAAAACTTTTGATCTTTATTTATAACCAGTCAAGGTTGAGACTGAGATTCCAAAATAGAACCTGATTCTTTGGTTTGATCCGCAGCTTCGGCTTGTTCAGACTGATCAGATACCTTTGCTCCTTCACTTGCATGTTCATGTGAGGCCGTTGAAGAAAATCCAAATCTCGAAGTCAATGATGGATTCATTGAATTCAGAAAATTGGTTTGAACTGGAATCAGCTGGAACATAAGAAAACGCACATGAAACTTAACTAGAATTTCTAACTAAAACTAAATTTACTCAACACAGAATTACAAGGCACAAAATGGAACAATAATAAATTTGACATAATAATTCATAGCCAGAAAATCATAACAGAATAAACTAAACTCACACACGGCATAAAAAATGCCATAACTGGAAAGTTTTCAATAAACCCTAAAACCCCAGATAAACCCCCACTACTAAAAATAGCGAAAAATCAAATTTTGATAACGTTTTCGAAGTGGGGTTACCTTGTTGGGAGATGGGTGAAGGAGGGAATTGAAGTTATTGGAGAGGTTGGTGGAGAAAGGTTGGGAATTTCGTGAAACAGAGAAAAGGGTGAAGCTTCGAGAAAGGGTGGCAGAGGAACGGGACAAAACCCTGTAAGCAAACATGGCCGAAGAGAATCGATTGAGAAGGAATAATTTGATTTGGTATTGAATAAGGGAAGTGATTTGTGAGGAGAGGAGAATAAATGAGGGAAAATTTGCTTGGACAGAAAGAAAACAAATGTTGTTTTTCTTAGGTTCGTGAGTTTGGGGGTTAGGGTTTATGGGGAATGTTTCTTTGTTGACGATATTGCCCTTCTTTCTGGTTTGTGGCCTGGTGGTCCGGTTGGAAATAGCGATGTTTAATTTTTATTTTTAATCATGTTTTTAGTCACTTAAATTAAGAAGTTTGTATTTTTATTCTCTCAAATAAAAATTTACATTTTCTAATTTTCTGAATTAAAAAAATCTCTCTTCAACTAAAAAATAATTTTTATAGTCTCTTAAATTTAAGTAATTAAAAAATAATTAAGTCTGAATTATATATATATATATATATATATATATATATATATATATTTGTGTAATTTCTTTTATGATTTGGGTGAAGATTAGATTAATAATATGGGAAATAAACAAGAAGGATTTTAATTTTGGGTTTAAAAAATAGGATGCGGTCTACTATGGGCAAAGCAATTATATCCTCCGCAGTGAAAAAGAAATGCTGACCATCAGATTGAAGGTTAGCAAAAATTAATTTTTGAAAATTTATAAAAGGTGACATAATTGTCACACGACAATTTTTTAATGGGAGAAACACATGATATATTTTTTTTTTACAGTGACCTAGTTATTTTTTCCAAGGTCGTTGGTCCTAAACACATGGTTTTTCTTTTCATGCTTCAATTTTCCATAAACAAACCTCTGTCAAAAATTTGGTTCCACAATCAAACACAACAACATTGAATCAAAGGTATAATAAAAAATCAATAACCAAAAAAAAAATGACCCTCACAACCCCTGCAACTATACTTGGTAGTTCTAAGATCAAATAAGTGATATGTGTGTAGCCAAAATGATAACATGACTCATTAGTCATTCCCACTTGTTCAGTCAACATCCACCATTAGCAACATCTTTTCCACAATCAAAATCGTTACCCATTTTTACTCAAGAAGATAACGACTATTGACTTGTCGTAGCACACAATAGGTATATCAAGTCAAAAAAATAATCTAAAAGACCTTGGATTGGATCGAACCCAAACAACATCTTTTAGAACTGGGTGCCTTGGAGAAGATAATTGGATCATTGGAAAAACATATCACGTGTTTCTCCAAATATAAACATTGTCACGTTGCAATTATGTTACCTTTTAGAAATTTTTGAAAATTAATTTTTGCATACCTTCAAGCACCAGTTCCATGGATTAATCTTATCCATCTGTTAAAAAATTAATTAATGGAACAATCAGTATTTGAAGGATATGATCACCTTTCACACAATAGACTGGGTCTACAGAATAGAAGACTCTCGAAGAATGAAACAGAAGCAAAAGAAGAAGAAAATGTACTAAGAAGGTTGTGGAGGCTTTCTTTTATTATAACTAGCATGATACCCCTGGATTGTACAGCCGCATTAATTTTCTCTTTTTCAAAATCACTTGTGAATATACTAATTTTTTATACTAAATCATTAATGTAATCCACATATAGGAATGAGTATCCCTGAAGCCCGCATTTTAGGAGTGTCAGATAAATTTGATCTGTAAAATAAATTATCTTTTTATTAAAGGTTTGTATTTGACCCGTAAAAGTCCATCAATAAATAGGTTGATCTATACGTCCAAATAGTCATTTAAAAAATAATATAAAACATTACTTTTTAAAAAAGTGAAAAATATATAAAATTATAACAAAAAAATAACTTTATTTTTTAAGGTAAAATCTATCACATTAAAATATATCAATATTTTAAACAAAATAAAAATTTAAATTAAAGATCAAAATCTGAACCTAACAAATTAATAATACTTATAAATTATACTGAAGCAAATTATATAAATAATATGTGAATATACAAATAAAGATCGCTAGGTTTATGAATTTAATGAGTTGGACTCAAAAACTTAATATAATTATAGGAATTTAAAAAAAAATGATATTCATAAGGTCTATGGGCTTAACTAATCTATCCGGGCCAATTTGGCTCAATTTATCAACCCGTATGCACATCCATTAGTTTGATATATATAAATTGTTAATTTCAAATTTTACAAACTACAAACTAAATAACTTAGTAAGGTACCAATACCTTATTATTTATATTTTCAATGCATATTTGAAATATATTTATCTATAAAATTAAATTTTTTTAGACAAATATATTTAACTTGATTAAGTTCACAAAGATGGCAAAAAGAGTGGGAGAGAATATTTTATAAATAGATGCAATTATTGTTAATTTGAAATACACCTATTTAAAAATTTAATTTCATAGTATTATATTTTATAAACAACATTTTTTATAATTTAAAATATAAAAATTGATAAAATTAGATGCAACTATTGAAATCATGTCTTAGGTCATGAGTTCATCATCAATGTAACACATTTTCAACCTCTAAACAATAAACTGAATGTAATGAATAGGATGTGCGATAATCGATTTTTAACGACTCAATTGCATGAACAATCTAATTTATCGACCAATGATTTTTAGTTGACTAGTTGTCAAAAAGTTTAGGAACCAAAATCATAAAAAACTACTATAAAAACTTATATTATATTTGATCTCTTAGATTCTAATATCAATTTAATCACTAATTATGTTTTATTTATTGAAGTTGTTTTATTTTCATAACTAAAATAATATTTGTGTATATTGTAGATCAATGAGTTTGTAAAACGAGGGTTCTAAGATACATGCTTATATGTCATCTTAAGAAGTAATGCCTGCTATGATAGGCAAAGCTAAAGTTCAACAAAAGCTCATTGATAATTTGGATACCGAATTCGTTTAAGGTATGACTTTTTACTCTATATTAGCTATGATAATTCCTGAAAATTGAAATGATTATCTGTAATAAAGTTGCTAACAGATACAAAAGGAGTTCCATCTACCACCTAGTGACTTCTCAAATGTTGAACATTTCAAAGAGACCTTGAGTGGTTATAACATTGATAAGTTTGAGAAATTGAACAAAAAGATGGTACAAACAGTGGATGACATGCATGCTTATGATATTCATAACCTCTTAAAGACGTTCAGAAAATTCCTATGATTAAGTTTGTAAGCAATTTACCAGGAGAGAAAATAATACAAGCAGTAATGTGCATGCATGTATGATCTTGATGTATCTGTGGTGCATACATATGATTCACCATTTAAAAAAAGTATATATGCAATGACTTCACCTACATACTTGTTTGGACGAAAGTTTGCAAAATGTGTACTAAAATGGTGGCCCTGTGCCTTTTAACGAGAAAAGGGAAAAATGGTTGTTTATTGAAGGTATAAATAAGAGTCAATTTTAACATTATAATTATTTATTCTTATAAATTCATACCTTAATAATAATAATAATAATAATAAAAAATAGCAACAACAACAAAGTTCTTTTCATGATGATCAATTATAAGATATTATAATTTTTTATTCTTATAAATTCATACCATAAAGAATATCAAATATTCATTAAGTATAATAAATATAAAATAATAATAATATACACAATAATAGTATAGTTTTTATTATTAATAATGATGTTTTTTAATTTACTTAGATTGAAAAACATAACATATAAAAAGTAACTCATAAAAATATTATAAAAATAATAATACATATAAATAATCATTTTTATAGATAAATAATTTTTATAATAGTTAAATTATAAGATATAAAATTTGAATCATAATATTTTTTATGCATAAATAACTTTTTTCTAACTGCCTACATAGACCAATTGGCTTGTTCTAGCTTTATTTTTTTTTAAATAAAACTATTTTAATTGAAACTTATTAATAATAATTATCCATTTTTATATTATTTTATGCAATAAAATTATTATAGATATTATGTATATGTATTTTCAAACATAAAAGGGACTAGTGTATGAATATAAATTAGAGTGACATTATGTATAATTTGAAAAAAAATTAGGGAGTGAGAGAATAATTTACTCTAAAACTTAATAAACCGTTTTTAAGGGCTAAGGCTTAACATTTTTACTTAAACATAATTTTTTAAAAGTTTAAATTTGACCTTATTAATAAATGAATCAAGTCAAGTGAAATCTTATGTAGATTACAAACAGAAATCTAGCTCAGTTGATTTAATCAAATGTGTGGATCATTGTAAATCTCTTTATACTTATCTTTTATTTCATTGGATTAAAAAATCTAAAGTAGATCGTATTGTAAGCTCCTATTATTTATTAAAGACCCGGCCTACTAAAACTCTTATTAAAGACTTGACCTATTAAAGCTCCTACTAGACTAGAACAATATATTCACTTCAACTAATAAAACAAAATACAACTATTAAGATAATAATTGTCATGCAGGATTGGTGTAAAAATATTTATATTGTTAAATAATTAAAAAATATTATTCACATAATTTTTAATATAATTATCATAAAATAATAAAATTACAATATATAATAATTTATAATCAAATGACAATTGTAAATCTTTTATATTGTGAAGGCATTTTAATTAGCTTCAAATATTTGTATTATTCATTTAAATAACATTAGTTCATTCTTTATGAACCACTAAATATAAAATTGCATCTAGGTACAAATATTAAAAAAATCCAAAAAATTATTTTAACATTTTCATTTCTAATACACAATTAATTTGATTCATATTTAAAATATATTTTTATTTTTATTTTAATTGTAAAAAAATATTTGACTTATTTGACAACATATGTCCTTAATAAAAAAAAATGACAAAATATGGCAATTGTGTTAGACTTTTGCAAAACACATTTAAAAAGATACTAGAAAGTGAAGTTCTTATTCTTAAGTACAATGAATTAGTGATTATTTTATAAAATTACTTTATTTTAAAAATGTTATGATTTTACTCATTAAAATTTTAAAATAACACCTTAAGCAAATTGACTTAAATGATTATACACTTTACTTCCTTCACACCATTTTGTGGTGACTCTTACTCATAGTTCTAAAAATTGACCCTGACAATACAAAAAAAATTGACATGGACTCACATAATTTCGTTAAGAATCAGTGGTATAATAAGTCTCTGTCTAGAATTGAATCGGATATGCCATTGAATTGGTATGAAGCAGGATGACTTGGTTGATTTTGTGGTTGAATCAATGAACCAAAGGGTTTTACTAACTTGGGTTGATTCACACATTTTTAGTTTTTGGTTTAATTATTATTTTGATTTTTTAATTTATTTTTTAGGTTAAATTTGATCCTTTTAATATTAAAATATTTAATTATATCTTTTAATTTTTTTAAAAATATTCAATTAAGTCTTTTTTATTTTCAAAAGTTTCAATTAGGTCCTTTATTTTTAAAATTGATTCAATTTGGTCTAATTTAAAACCAAATTTGATTTTATTTTCTAAAAAAATTGGAGCAAATGAAGCAAATTAAATTTCTTTTTTTAAAAAATAAAGGACCTAATTGAATCTTTTAAAAGTAAAGAAATCTAATTGATTTTTTTTTAAAAATGATTAGACTTAATTGAACTTTTTAATAATAATATAACTAAATTGAACCTAAAAAAATAAATTAGAGGAATAAAATGACAATGATTAAATTAATCGCAAGGTTCCCTTATTTTTAGCAAATTTTTATTTATGTCCCTAAACTTTTTTTAATTGGGTGTATGAATTTTTATCTTTTATTATAGTGTATTATAAGTACAATTGAGTTATTTGTGAGATTTTTTTAGCAAAGTTTCAACCTTTTATAAAGATAAATATTTATCAGAGATTTTTGAAAGAATACTTAGAGTAAATTGACTTGTAGAAATTAAAACTTTTTAAAAATATTTTAAATTTGACTTAGTTGTACTTACAACACCCTCCAAAAATATCAATTCACCATTATTTACACCTTCACTTAATGGATATATGTAATTAATTTCTTATAATAGCAATTAGACTCGAGATCCAATTAATAAAAATAAAAATTGAGACCTAATTAAATTATAAACAACACTCTCTATCTATTTAAAAAAATTATAGGACCTAAAAGAAACCTGAAAAATAAATTAAAGAAACAAAATAATAATAATTAAATTGATCTATAGATTTTTATATTTTTACAAAATTTTCAATTAGGTTCTTGATTTAATTGAGTTTCTTATAGTTGTTTGACTCTATATGAAATTAAAACTACATACACAACTCCCTCTGCATAATCGAGTTATGTTTAGGCAAAACTTATATGATGAGGAGAGTCAGATCTGAGTTTGGGAATACAATATCCAATATCCATTAATGTCTAGTTGTGTTTATAACATAAACTAGAGCATCACTCCATTGTAATTAAACCTTATTTTATAAACCTTGGTTTATTTTTCTTCTTCAAAATTTGTGAAACGACGTTGTTTGGTATCTAGAAGAGGAAGAAAAAATAAAAAAAAATCTAAAATCGAAACGAGACTCTCTCCCTAAGCTCCATCTCTAAACTCGACGACTCACACGCACGGCACAACCCAAGCGCAAACCCACTCAGGTCCACCGCCGCCGTCCCAAGCCTGTTCCACCACCGTCGTCGCGCCACTGTCATCGCGAGTTCGCGCACACTAGGTTCTGATTTCCTTTCAAGCACGATTTGCTTTATACGCATCAGTAAGCACGTTTTCTGATTTTGAGATATTGTGTATTTTTTTTATTATTTTATTTCTCCCATTTTGACTACAATACGATGTTTGTTCTTAGCGTATTCTTCCTTCTTTTTTTTTTTTTGTATGCGTGAAGTCTGGGTACTGCTTGCTTGGCTTTAATTGAAGAAACCATTTATTGTTTTCAAGTTATCAAGACTTTAGCTTGGTTGGTTTCATAGAGCAGTAAGGTGATCGTGCATTTCCCATTTGGGTTTGATTTTGGAGATTGATTTTAAGAGAATGATTATTAAGAATTGAATGTAATTGTAAAAAATTGATTTTAAAGTTTTGGGTTTGTTTGATTATTGCCGCATAAAACTTTTTAGTATTGTTTTGGTGTTGATCAATTGCTTAGTTGAATTCCATGAATATGATCAAATAAAGGCAGGTGTAAAATTTTCAATTTTTTAAATAGAGATCAGGTCATTCAATTCAAGTAGTGAGTCACTGGTTCGACCATTGACTGAGTGCCCATGACAGAGTCGATGACTGGTCCGGTTTTCAAAGCATTGTATTTACTCTACTCTTCATTCATTTCGTAGCATCCTTCAAACCCCAACCATACTAGCCCTCTCTATTTCTCTACCAAGCTTCGTTTTTGATCGGTGCCCAACTCCACTTGGGCTTTGAATTTCAGGGATTTAAAGCAAAAATGCTTCCTCAGCGCATGAAGAAAGCCATCACTGATAACCCTAAGAAGCTTGCCAACTTGATTGACCTCGTCAACCTTCCATCCACGCTCAGAGAATTCGTGGGTCAGTCTCAGATTTCCCGCTTGGGCTGTTTCAAGTGCATTTGGTCCTACATCAAAACAAATAATCTTCAGGTTCCCTCCTTTTCCTTAAAGTTTTTTAGTTTTGATTTTGTGAAAATTAAATTAAATTTTATCTTGTTGGAAAGTTGAATTTTGCCTTCGTTTTGAAATTTTGTAAAATTTATGTCAAGGTTAGTTGGGATGACAGAATGATATGAATTGTTTCTTTAAGGGATTGTTGAAGAGGGAGAGTGTGAGGTATGCCTTTTGAGCTAAGTGGTTTGTTAGACAATTCAAAGAGTTTTGCTTTGAAATAAAGGCTGCTTTCTCTCCTTTGTGGAGTGGTAGTGATGAAATAAGGTAGGAAGTAGAAATAGTGAATGATTGGAATGGGACCTTTATAAGGTAGTTGAGTCATTCAATATTGATATACCTAGGCCATTTTTTAATATGTAATGGTGAATGGAATGGGTTGGAATAAAGTTATCATTTTATTGTTTGGATATTTTTTTAAGATGGAATGGAAAAAAATAGGTGTGATCCTGTTCTCCCAAATTTAAAGTGAAGGAAAAGAAGGGTGTTTGATTGACTGGAATGGAATACATTCTGTCATGTTCCATCCCATTTCATCCTATTTTATATAATGCAAACAATGGAACCTAGTATTATTTCATTTCATTTTACTCCATTTCATTCTTTAACATCACTCCAAACAGCTTTAATGGTACAGTAGTACTTAGCAAAATATTGTGCACTTGGCAACAGAGGAAATCTCTAGTATATGTTCTGTGTTTTGTTTATGCTATACATACTATCAACATATTATTCCAAAATAGAGATCTCCTTCTGATGTTTTTGAACTGTTATATGATCTTTTATAATACTTAATTCATGGGTTATAAATTTGTAAAATGCATGTATCGCCAGTTGTTGAGTTGGTGGCTATGATGTTTTATGGGTTGGGTATATTTATTTTGATATATTGATATGCAGCTACCTTGGGCTGATTAAGATGAGTTGCTTCTTTAATTGAGCAGGATCAGAATAACAAGAATGTGGTAAACTGTGATGAAAAGTTAAAAAGTATTTTGTTGGGGAAACCTCAGGTTGAGTTAGCAGAACTTCCTGCACTTATCAAGATGCATTTTCCAAAAGAGCCCAAATGATTGTGATAGAAATCAAGATGTCTGTCATATTGGAGATCCTAGCCTTCCTCAAGATGAGTCTCAGAATTTGTTTCCTTTTTCACTTTTTCTGCTTATACTGTAACAACACAAGTGTAGGAAGCTAGCTATTGAACCACCAATTAGCGTTTTATTTTGCATGTAAACCAACTTAAAAGGTCCCGTTTCACAGCATGCTTTTGCCACTTTAAATTTTGTAATTAAGAATTTGTTATGAGTTTTAGTTTTGATTTTGTATGCATCAATACTATGTGTTATCATTCATAGCAAGTCATTTTATGAGTCCTTAGAAATGCTTTTTTTGAAAAGGGAGCCTAAAGGTTACTTTATCAGAAAGGTTGGAAAAATTTTAAGATGTATCTGTTGTAAATTCTAGATCTATTCTGAGTTACTTTATAAACTAAGCCATGGTATCTCCAATCTGGACCGTGTTATTCATTGTTATGTAGCCTCTATCAATGGAAGCGGTGATGCTGTTGATTACCAAAATCATTGTTAAGATAAATGTTCAAGTCATGCCATGATTGGTTTAAGGTGAACACTGATGTGGCTGCAAAATGGAAGCCAGATAATGAAGTTGTGGGGTGTCATTTGAGGAAAATAGCATGTGAATGAATTAAAAAAAACAGACTTGATAGCTAAAAAAATTTGGTTTGTCTTTTTTCATAATTTGTGTTCATAATAATTTTCAGTTTCTATTTTGCAAATATAAACCATCTTCAGCAGCACCAACATGTAATATCAGATTATCAGTTATTGCTTGTTCACAGTTCATAGTCAGGTGATGAACTTTGTAATTGCTAAAGCATATTTAAGTTATGACATCTTTACTAGGAAATGCTTGTGTTTTCAATCATATTTGCTACGTTCTCTTGTAGGCTTAAGGTAGGAAAACAAAAACTAGTTGGATCCACTTTTTTTTTTTTTTTTAATATTGCTATTGTGCACATTTTTTCTCCGAAACCAACATAGTTCTATGCAACTTGGTCACTCCCAAAGTTAGATGTTCGTGTTTCTCTCCACATTGAAGAGTATAAAACAACTTTGTCAATTGTATTAACAGGAACAAGTTGTCCATAGATGACAATTATTGTAATTATGCAGAAAAAGGAAACAAGGAGTTGGTGGAAACAACATACCCATAATTGTGCCACCAACAATGGAAAACCGTTGGAGGATTAATATGCTTTAAGTGACACAAAACAATCCAGCAAATAAACTAGATTCTGGCTAAGTATAACAAGGAAACTTAGTCTATATTTAAAATCTTTTAATCTGTAATTATTTTCTTTATGCAGAACCGTTGTACACTATGTTATATATTTCCTCTATTTCTCTTGTATCAAGTGTGTTCACGTTTATAATAAAAGTTATACCATTTATCAGTTTTTTTCTTGGTGACGAGAGCCTTTGTGAACACCTTAGTTGCAACATGACTTCCTTATCCTTCAATACAAAAATACTCTCGTATGGGCTTCAAATGTTTTGATGTCATGAATGAAGCTCTAATGATGAAGATGGGATTGGGACTTGTCAATGAACTGAAGCTTTATGGGTTAAAGTCTAGAAACATTAGTATAATACATGGACTGACTTCTTCCTAGATGTTAAACATAGACTAAACGAATTGCATACCTAGAAAGCAATTATGGATAATTGGGATTTTCTTCAATCAAGTTGTGAGGTTCTGGGTAGACACATGGTTACTTTCTGGGAATATCCTTCATGAATTTCTAGTCTTTGATATTCTAGATACTTACCTTGATTTAATTGTTTCAGACTATTGCACTGATGAAGGGTATTGAGATGTTCAATCAGTTTAGGGTTATATACCACAAGATATAGTTTTTGAAATTCTTGCTATGCTTACCCTTAATCATTCCCTTGGACCAGATAAGCCAATGTGGTTCCTCAGTCCAACTGGAGAATTCTTAGTAAGTTTAGTGTACTCTCTTATTGATGTTACCAATAATTCTGTTAATGAGACTTTGTGGAAACACATCTAGAGGTGGAATGGACCATAGTGAGTTAGAACTTTCCTCTGGATGATAGCCCCACATTGTTTAAAAACTAATGTTAGACACTCCCATTTTGGTACCACGGATGACCCATGTTGTCCTATATGTCATTGGAATTCAGAACAAGACATCCACATCCTTAAGGATTGCACAATAGTCAAGCCAGTATGGCAACTTCTCCCTTTGAACCTGCATCTGACACAATTGTTTTTCACCCAACAAGATGTCAATCTCTGGATGCAACAGAACCTTCAAAAGGATCCAACAAGCACCTTATTTTTGGTGTAGCCCTTTAGGTCTTATGGTTTTACAAAAGTAAGAAAGTTTTTTCTAATTATGTTTGGAATCCTCACAGTATTGTACACCATATTAGATGGACAACTCCAAAAGTGCAACAAAATTCATCCATCACTTGCCATTTAGCGCAAAGAAATAAGGTTAGCCTTATCTAATGGATGATTCCACCTGATGGGTGGTGGAAGGTGAATGTTGATGGGTTAGTGCAAAAACCTTTAAACAACTCGTGGTGTGGATGGGTGATATGTGAAAACACTGCCAGGTGGGTCAAAGGATTGTCTTGGAATATTGGGCATAGTTCCATTATTGCTACTAGACTTTTAGGAATTATTTATGGACTACAAATTGCTTGGGAATTAGGATACTCCGAGGTTTGGATTGAGACTGATTCAAAGAGGTTGTGGATCTTTTGTTGAAGCCAATTAGAGCAAATCATCACACAAGATCCCTAATTTAGATGACCAGAGAATTAATGGGAAAACAATGCTCTATTAAACTCACTCACGTACATAAAGAAGCCAATCTTGTTGTAGATAGCTTAGCTTCTTATTCTCACAACTTACCTATAAGTTTACACTTGTTTATTGATCCCCCTTTCTTTTTCTAAGCCTCTATTTTAGAGGGATTGTATAAGGGTCACATGGCCTTGTAGTTTATTGATGTAATGGGTTTATCCTTCCCTTTTATATATAAAAAAAGTTAAAATAAAAAAATTAAGGCACAAGTACTCTTTATCCTAAAAAACTTATGTGGGATTAATGAGTTTCTTTCCACAATTATAATTATAATTTTTTTTTAATTTCATTTCATAGTGTTTTATGATCATCTTCGGTAAGAGAAATTTTGTTTATAGTTGAATATTTTTTGGTCATGGACTAGAGATTACGGGTGTCCCAACCTATTAAGTTAGAAACTAATCTCGCTCGCAGCTGCTTATCTAAGAGAATGTTGCACATGATGAAAATTGTAGACAAGTTCTCTCACTAAATAGATCATTCTCATATATGTGAACGCAGTCAAATCTTATATCACTGCATCAACCGTTTGTGTTGTTTTATAGTGTTTCATGATCATCTTTGGTAAGAAAGCAATTTTGTTTTATAGTGTTTCATGATCATCTTTGGTAAGAAAGCAATTTTGTTTTATAGTTGAATATGGTGTGTGCTTTAGTTTTTATTTTTTGCATGAGTCTTTTGTTTGGGTCTAGAAGCTCAACGAATGTGGTTGGGCTTAAAGTGATGGGTTGGCTTAACTGGGCCAGCAAGCCCAAAAGATTATGACAGTGAGAGCCCATAAAAACAAAACAAAAGAACAAAACGGTAACATTTCTTTTTTTTCTCTACTCTCATTTTTTCAGTTTATCAGTTTCTCAATCGTTAGATCTCATCTTATACTCACCGGCGAGTCCATCTCGCGCCAGCGTCGACGCCGCTCCGGCCACCGCTCCGGCCACCGCCTTTGGTTCCCTCACTTTCTCGTCCTTCTTCTTCTCAGGTTCCTTCTCTATCCTCTCTCTCGATCTGTTTTAATTTCAACTTAGATCTTCAGATTTCGTACCTATTTCACGATTCTCCCTTTTCATTAGAAATCTATCATTCTCTTTTAGGGACAATTTTCTCATTTAAACTCCGTTGCGTGATTTTCCCCAATTTTTTACGCTAAATGCTTTTGTTTTTTTTTTTCAAAGAAAAATGTTTTTCCCTATTTTTTAATAAATTCTAGGGGGGGTTTGGTGTTTTCATTTTTGCGAATTGCTCACGATTCAGTGATCTTTTACCGGTCAAGATTCGCACAAATTGTCGTTTCACTTTTTTCGATGCGAAATTCGGTGAAATTTTGTGTATAATTAAAAACCTTTGCCTTGGTTTCCAGCTTTTCATCTGAGTATGTATGGGGTTTTTCTTTTGGGTATATTATGTTTTTGTTGATGGATTCATAATTATGTTTGGTTAATTGTTGTTTGAAGCTTGAATAGTTTTTTTTCCAGAAGCAAGCTTGAATAGTTGTTTACTTGAATAATATTAATATATTTATGTATTTTGTATTGATTCTTATGCTTATGCTTTTGTTGATCCTTAGTTATGTTTTATTTGAGATTTGTTTTGCCTTATTAACATTGGTAGTGACTAGTTAACCGAGTGTTTAGTTTGGTTTTGTTTAAATTTAGGTCAGTTAGTGTCATTTGCAAATGGTTGTTTGGAACTAACTGTTTGCATGGTGTGTGTTGATAGCAGAAATATGCCTTCTCAGAAAGTTGAAACGGGTCATCAAGACACGGTCCATGATGTTGCAATGGATTACTATGGTAAGAGGCTGGCCACGGCTTCATCAGATCACACAATTAAGATAATTGGGGTGAGTAATACGGCCTCTCAGCATCTCGCAACATTGACTGGTCACCAAGGACCTGTTTGGCAAGTGGCGTGGGCTCACCCTAAGTTTGGTTCTCTACTTGCATCGTGTTCCTATGATGGCCGTGTCATTGTTTGGAAGGAGGGCAACCAAAATGAATGGACTCAAGCTCATGTGTTTGATGACCACAAGTCATCTGTGAATTCGGTTGCTTGGGCGCCTCACGAGTTGGGTCTTTGCTTGGCTTGTGGCTCGTCTGATGGGAATATATCTGTTCTGACTGCAAGAGCAGACGGTGGCTGGGACACTGTGAGAATTGATCAGGCTCATCCAGTTGGTGTCACTTCGGTGTCATGGGCGCCATCGATGGCACCCGGAGCCCTTGTCGGTGCAGGGTTGCTTGATCCAGTACAGAAGCTGTGCTCTGGTGGTTGTGATAATACTGTGAAGGTATGGAAGCTAAACAATGGACTCTGGAAGATGGACTGCTTCCCTGCTCTTCAGATGCACACGGATTGGGTTCGAGATGTTGCTTGGGCACCCAATTTAGGGCTCCCTAAATCTACCATTGCTAGTGCATCACAGGACGGTAAAGTGATTATATGGACCGTGGCGAAAGAGGGGGATCAGTGGGAAGGCAAGGTTTTGAATGATTTCAACACCCCTGTTTGGAGGGTCTCATGGTCATTGACAGGAAACATATTGGCTGTGGCTGATGGGAACAACAATGTGACATTGTGGAAGGAAGCAGTAGATGGGGAATGGCAACAGGTGACAACAGTGGAGCCTTAGAATGTGATATTTTTCCTTTTGAAAATGGTTAGAATTTTCGTTTTGAAATATATAGTTGACGACATCTTGTTTCTTTGCATACTATACAGTTGATTAATTGTGCTTCATAATGCACTAAGTTCCTTGACGTTTGTGATCCATTGAGTATTCCGTGATTGGAAGAATGAAGTTAATTAGTTTGAGTTGTTTTAAGATTTAGAATGATGTTTTCTAAGTATATAATGTGACAATGTCTTATATTCCGGGAGTTGCATAATTAATGGCTGTTGCGTTTAATTTTGGATTCTCGTGATTAATCGATCACCATTAGTAAATAATATCCTTGATAACTTGGTTTTTAATTGAGTCTAAAAACATGATATGATCCATGTATTCAACCTTATCAGGTGGGATAAGACTGTTTTTTCTTACGTTGTATTGCATAGCTTGGGTAAGGGTAATATCTTTTATTCCCTCCTTTTATTCCCTCAGTTTCTATTCATAAGACTAAATTTTAAAATGATATTTGTTTTTATTATAAGATCCATATTAATTATTTTTAGTCTAAAAATACTTTTAGAATGCGTTTAGATAAAAAAATTTAATTGAGGAAAGTAATTTATTAGAGAATTTAAATTTTTGTAATCTAAAATTAATTGTTTGGATGTTTTTTAATTAAGAATTTAAATTTTTGAAATTTTAAAATAGAATTTTGAACAACTAAAAATGTGGAATTTCAATTTTCTTTTAAGATGTGAGAAATTGAAATTTTTTTCTTGATAGAAGAATCTTTCAAAATATTTCGCGTATTTTTTTTATAATATTCATTCTCTCTTTCACTCAAAGTTCTCGAGACACGTAGGACTGCACTTTGTTAATCATGGAGCAACCGTCGCTACTTCGCTACCCATCATACGGAGAAGACGTCACCGTATCCCGATTTTTTTTATAAGCACATCAATCATATCTTTTCTTTTCTTTGCATTCATTTTCTTTCACCCTCACAATTTTAATTTTTTTTTATCCAAACACAAAATCTTGAAAATAAAAAAAATTTCAATTAAAATATTTAAAATTTCTCAGAATTTAAAATGACTTCATTCAGACACATTATTGCTTAAAAGAAGCGAGAAAAGAGAGAATGTATTAAAAAAACAATTAAAAGTAAAAAAGTAATAATGATAATGATAAAAAAATTTATAAATTTAAGACATATTTATTGTTATCAATTTAAGACATATTTTACAACATTATGTAAGGTAAGTATTTCATAAATTATAACGCAAATTATTCTTTGCAACTATCTGTGATTCCAGAACTGAGTTTGATGTATGGCAAAAGAATGATTTACTTTTTAATACAGACATAATCAGCTGTGATATCTATGCAATAGGACTAATTCTAACTTGTTGGATGCCGCAGCATGCTAATTAACCACTTTGGCACAGCCATACCCTTGAAAGTGGATGTGAAAATTTAAGAGACGAGCTTTCAAAGCAAAATTCTATCTAGATTTTTGCCCTTTAATTGTTTTTAGGAAAATAGTATGCTACAAAAACGAGTTACGGATTCACATGCAGCAGTTTTATTGAAAAGTGCTGTGCCTTTTTAACAGCCATCACACCATAATATGATGGCATAAGATGTCTTTGATTTGTTTCTTATTTTTATTTTGATTGGTATATTTTGGTACATAATTACAGAGATGATGTTATTTTTACTTTATTTTTTGTAAATAAAATAAAATAAAATAAAATAAGAGTTATTATAAAATAATTAATTAAAAATACAAATAAAAATAGAAAAAACAAACAAAATGCACTATTAACTTCTCATCCAATTGAAACCGCGTGCAGTTGGCAATTGGGAACAATATCAAACATGATTCACAAGCTATCTTTTTCTTTTCTGTGCCCTGATTGATAAATTATAATAATGAAATCAAATAAGATTCTTCAAGAGAAGCCTATGGTTTTCCCAAGCAGCCAAAGAACAAGCGACATTTCAATGCCAAATATTGTGTGGAGTGTGCTCCTATCCAACATGAATCCATATACTGTAATCCCTGCCCTGTTATTCTCAAAGTAATTTACTGCAAAAAAACGACAAAGATAGGGTATAACGTGAGTAAATAAACATTCATGATAATCATCGTATGATTATTCATTAAATAGTATATTCTTTTAAATAAAAAAATATTAGTACTTGACAATTTGTTGGGTGGGGGGACCTGTATAGTATAATAATACATTAGTCTTTTATTTTCTTATTGTTTACCTTCACTAATTAAAATCTAACTAAAACAAGGGCCGAAGCATTAAGTCAAGGATGGGCTATTATATTCTTCAAAAGATAGATGCATATTTGAATTAGTTTAGTCTATTTTATATAAATAATGGTTTTCTAATTTCCTAAAGGTTTTCAAAAATATTTTTTTTTTAAAATTGAACTATATCCAAATATGGGTTAATTCTCCAATTCAGAAAAGCTTAATTTTGGTGTACGTTAACGCATCATTACATGACACAAACTATTTTCCAGTTTTACACCAAGTGTGTACAAATTATGATTTTCTAATCAGAGTAATTATAGTTTGGATAAAACTTAGGGCCTAAAACTTAGATATAGTTTTGTGTTTTTGCTATTGTTTTCTAATCAGAATTGAAAATTTACTTCAATTAGTTTCAATTCTAATTAGAGAATAGTACTAAAAACATCTAAAAGATTGGATCTAAGTTTTATCTTTATAATAAGTTACACATTTCAATGATGATTTCTTAAGTGAAATTTCTAGACATGTATGTAGTTAATTAAGAAAATATAATGGGTGTGTGAGAAATGAATTGAAGTAGTTACCAAGAGCTTGTCTCTTTTGATATGAGATGGTGCTATAAGCATAGGATGGGATTAACTTGGTAGTGTCAATTTCATCTTCTTCATCACCAGCTTCATCAGTCTCTGATTCTCCATCCGTTCCCACATTAGGAAACACTGTTTCATGGGAACTTTGAGGAGCCATTGGTGTCTCACCTTCCGTTAGAACTCCATCAAAAGAATCCAACGTCGCGCAAACGTGCCACTTGGCAGCAAGCCCCGTGATCGCTTGTGCTTTGTGTGTTATCTTCGTCGCACTACGCAACAAGATGCACAACGCAGAAAGGAGTGTAACTGAGCACAGCTGCACAAAATTAATAAAACCCTCCACAAAGTTAGGTCTTTTTTGTTTAATCCATCAAATTTATAATAATTTATATATCTTAATCAATCATATATCTTATTGTAGTTATGTTTGTCTAAATAGAGGGATCAATCATATATCTTATTGTAGTTATGTCTGTCTAAATAGAGGGATGTGTTAAAAGTTTCTGAATAATTATAAGAAAAAATAAAACATGTTAAAATTCTATATAGGATCGAAATAAATCATATAAGTGAGGAGAAATACTCATCTTATAAGCTAGTTTTGTAAGATTGAATTAAGCTAATAAAAAACTTAATTTCCGATACTTACTTAACCAATTGAGTAATACCTATCAATGAAATTAGGTCCATGTTTCCATCGATTACCAAATGTTCTTCTGTTCATGTTTTGTTCTTGTCTTTTTCGGTATTATTTTATGAACTAGATATAGGAAGGAACATGAAATGAATAAGATAATGTCTAACTTGACCGAGGGAACATGGAGGAAGTGACAGTTGCATCAAATTGGACACGTCTTCATCTTACTTCAAATGGTTTCAATCACATAAAATTTATTTGCTGAACTTGATGAAATTTTGTATGTACAGCTAAGAGGTCGGTCCGTACATGTGTACGTTTGTAGAACGATTTAAAGAAAGAAAATAAAAAATATCAACTTCATCCACTATTAGTATAAAATATTTTAACATTTGTATTCATTAATAATATCATTAAATGATATCATTAGATATTACGAGTATAACATTAATTACAATAATAATATATCATAATTAAAATTTTGAAATAAAAAAATAGAAAAAAAGGAAGGAATAAATGTATTGATGAGTATTTTGATAAATTTTCGTCTCTTATTAAAAGTTGAAGCGTATACACTTTACATTTTTTTAGAATTATTTGTAAATATCTCAATTAAAAATAATTTAATTTTAATGCATTTTGTAATACTTTCAACTAATTAAAAATCATTCTAAATATCTTTTTTCAACTAATTAAAAATCTTGTCGATATATATATATACACTGTCATTGTATTTAAATTAAAATCTTTAAAAAAAAAACAACCATACTCCTGAAAATTTGTTAACTAACTAATGTAATTAGCCATGCTAGTTTATTTTTGATCAACTAATAAATTGAATCAAGTAATCATCAAAATATAAGAATTTTTTATGAAATTCAATAGAACCGAAAAGAATTAGAATATATATCCTAATAGTGCAAAGGAATTCTACATTATAATTAATAATAAATTGTCATATGATTAAAAGTCATTAAAATTTAAAGTAAAAATAAATTTTTATTATTTGATAATATATATAAAAAAATTCACTTACATTGCATCAATTTTTTTTGACAAAAAATGTATGAAAGTGAAACTCAAGAAAAGAAAAAACACATTAGACATACAAATAAACTCCCATGCCTACCATTCACTAACATGGTATTAATAGTATTAAATAAGTTCTATATTTAATAAATTTTTTTAAGCAGTAAAAAAAACATTTTTTTTTTTTTATAAAAAGAAAAGGTAAGGGTAGGGAGGGACATACCGCAAGTTCACCGGTTTTGTAAATATTCATATCTTGCGTATGTTTAGTTGTAACAAGCAAGCACGCCAGCTGGCTTCCGGTGACCAATAAAAGCGCGAGTAGGATGAACGCGCGGAACCTGTGGCTTATGATTCGCAGGTGCCTCCTAATCCTAAGGTGCTCCGTCATCACCGACGCCACATCGGAGTCCACGTGGAAGAATCTCGCGAAGTCGCGCAGCCGCAGGATCTGGAGGTGGCAGATCAAACGGAACAGAACGCACACTAGGAAGATCACCGTGGTTCGGTACAGCCAGGACCACAGTTCCAGTATGCACGCCACCGCATCGCTCACGTACACGTTTCCTAAGAAGGGGATCTGTGAGGCTCCGGATGCGTACCACCATATCTTGTATGCACACTCGGCCACAAAACATGGCCCCACAAACACCGAAAGGATCTTCACTGACCTCTGCATTCCAATTTCCACACACAAAATTAAAAAATCACTTTATATTTACCTTTTTTTTTTAAATTTAGTTTTATCTGTTTTTATCTTATTTATACTGATTTTTGTTACTTGCTATTAATGTGTGAGGTGCATAAAGTATTTTCCTTGTTTGTTGGTGTGCAAATATTAAAAAAATGTTGTGATGTGTCCGCAAAAAGATTGATCAAATTCTTATCATACATATGGGGATCATAGTGTAGTGTAAAAAGATGGTTCAAGAGACAAGAATGTGCACTTAGAGAACAAAAGTTGATGAATGCTTTTTCTCGTCTATTTTTTAGTTGAGAATCAGTACCATAGATTGTTCTAGTGTACGTGATTTAGGTACTTTAATAGGTATATGGGATGAGGTTATCCAACAAAAAGGGATCATCAATATTTAATACCAAATTTTAATCTTAATCATGGATATATAGAAACTGAAACATTACTATTTCAGAACATGTCTTGTGTTCTTGAAGCTCCGAATAATATATAATAATTTCTATATATAACTCAGATTTCAGGTTATGAGGTTATAATAGCTAAGACTTAAAGCTGTTATTTCCTTGAATCAAAGCTTAAAATCGGAAATCATATTCTTTTTCAAGCTGTCTTGATGTTGAAGTTCCACAAGCAATTTCCATTATTGATCGTCAATATTTTCTTGTGGCTGGGAAATGAAGAGGTGTTTCACACACTGGAATACGTGATCACCAATTCAAATTTCCACTGAGAAGCCAAAAGCAAAATAATAATATAAAAAAAAAAGACAAGTTTCTATTTCCTCGACTTCGTCGGGACAAAGATAAACAACAAGAGTAACCCAAAAGAAAAACAAACATTATAATGACGTATGATTAAATAAAAATCATCATTAGGATGTTAAATTAATTAATAAATATCATTTATAAAACAACTATACATCATTAACTCTTAAAAGATAAACAAACTCTCGTATTTAAAGATCAGAGTACGTAGAAAACTCAACTAATAAGAGTAGCACTATATTTACATATTAATTCTTTTTTATATTAATTTTACATGCGAGACGTTATTTATTTTACATACGAGATGAGCCAATAAAGGATATAAATTAAATAATCAAATTTAAAAGTAAAAAAAGTTTAAAGTTATTTTGACTTTTTTATTTTGAAAATTAAGAAATATTAATTAATTTAATTTTTTTATTTATTTTTAAAAGAAAATAACATTTTTCAAAAACAACTTACCAGTACTGTTTTATTTATTAGTGAGTTTTGATGCAAAACAAACTCCTACTTTAAACTAATTTTTAAAATTATAAAAGGTAGCAAAGACAATAGATGAATCAAATCTCTTGATCGACGATAGCTAGAGATCAGAGATAAAAGAGATGCATGTATAATGTGATAAGAACATTTCAGAGACGAAAAAAATGGTAAATTTTAGTAAACTTTTGTAGAAATATTTTTAGGAAAAGGACATATAAAGAAAATATTTTAGCTTATGCATTGAGCTTCCTATTTAATATCACTCGTTTTACAAAGACTCTAGAATAAAAACTGTACAGTAAAAGCGTTTTTTTTTTCCTAAAAGAAATTCGTTTCTGGATGCTTTGGAATCGAACTCATTCCTTCATTATGCAAATTCATCCAAACACAGCTTAAAAAAACTACAAATACAGAAAGCATCCCTTAACATAACATAATTAGGAATTTGAACATCAAACATTAAAGCAACTTTCAAGTATGGGGAATATAATTAGAAGCAAAAAAAAATGGAATTAAGGAATAAGGATGAAGAGTGACATACATTGAGCTGCGCCATGTAGTTGGTTCTAACGGTCTCGCTCTCATCGCAGAGCTTATCGAAGAAGAGGAACCTTCGGAGTCCGTACTTGCGGACGAAGCCGGCGAGGCAGAGGAAGGAGAGGGCGGAGACGGAGGTGAGGGAGAGCTGCACCACGGCGTCGTAGGGGCGGGAGTGGCGGGCGTCGCAGTCGGGGCAGGCGAGGAGGAAGTGCGACGCGGCGGGGACGGCGAGGGCTAGGAGGAGGAACAGGGACCAGGAGAGTGCGGCGGTGAAGTTGTTGGACTGGTCCACGCACATCCACCGGAGGTACGAGCGGAACGTGTGGAACTCGTCGTTCACGTGGGAGACGCTGCGGTTGTACTTGCCACGGCGATCTAACAGCGCCGTGGCGGGGGTGGCGGCGGTAGCGTCGTTCATTGGAGGATGGAATGGTTGTGGCGTGTGGGGAGTTAGGAAGAGCTAAATAAATAGCTTGGGTGGCGATGGACGAAGGAATTTTTGTAATGGAGACAACGATGGATAGAAATATATATAAAAATAAGATAGAGAAGTATGAGCAAATATAAGTGTGGACATATGTCTCGCGGTTTAGCTTAAACAGGTTTAACAAATTAATAAAGTCGATCAACTACATGAATAATGAATCAATTCATGATATAATATCATTTTAGTTTAATGATCTTGAATTTGAACTATTTTACATATAACTAACGATAAGTAGTTGAAAAAAAAGATATATACATATAGTCTAGACCACCAGAAAGAAATATAAACATATTTTGATTATCACTTGTAATTGGAAAAATAGTTTTTTTACATTTATTTGAGGTTATATAATAGCATCGAATAAAGGGAAAATAGGAAGAAAAAATAGCAAAATAAAAAATGTGATTACTGATAAATTAAAAAAGGAAAAGAGCAATTGAAGGAATTATAAAGATTAAAAATGTTTAAGGAAAAAGGCTATGAATAAACTGTAAATACGAAATATATCACTAAGTTATCATCAAGCATGTAGATTAATGGGTGAATTGAATAAGATTGTTTATAATAAAAAAATATTTTTTGGTTTTAAAAAAATTCAGTAAATTTATAATTAAAACTAAATATTAAACTGTTTATTATAACAAACATAATCAATTTAGGGTTTTTTTTTCTCTCTTCATTTTTTGTACTGATGTGGTGGTGTCCACTATCTAGTAGGGGACAAAGGAAATAATCAAAATGGCATGATTTCATTGGTTTTGGAGGTGGAATGTAGGTTTATTATGATCTGGCTGATTATGTAACTGGGATTTTTAATGTATGAAGCAGGACAGTTCACATGATATCAAAACTAGAATTTTGGAACATCTGAAAGGGTACTCTAGGTATAATAATAATATTGGAAATGTTATTTTTTTTTTGAAAATTTCATTTAGAACAATATTATAAGAAAATAAATACTTTAAATTATTTGAAAGATTTTTTTTCAAATAAAAACTATGTTAGAAAGCTAGAAAAAAAATTGTGTGTGTGTTTTTTTTTTATAAATAAACTACACTTTATTTGAATGAGGAGTGGAATAGAAAAGAAAAGAAGTAAAAATGATAGAAATAAAAAAAGGAATAAAAATGATATGCAATTTGAATGAACAGTAATGATATATAACAAAAGGAAATAGATATTTTTTATCCACTCACTTAAATGAATAGAAATAAGAAAAACCTCTAAAAAAATAGAAAATATTCTATTCACTTATTTAAACGATTGAAGGAAGAAATGAAAAAAATGTATTAAAATTATTATATTATTTAAAATTAAATTCAAATAGAAAACTTAAACCTTTATATTACATTATTTTTAACATAAAATTATTTGTTATTTTTTTTATATTTGAAAAATTATATAATTTAAAAAACTAAAAGACTTCCCTACTTAATTTCCCTTTATTGAGAGGGGAATTTTTGTTTTATACCACCTTATTGGGATGTAAAATAATTTTCCCAGAACCAAAAATGTTTTTTTAAGCAACCAAACCAAGGATTTTAGTAGAGTATATTTATCCTTACAATTAAAGAAAAGTCGCATAATTTGTACTATAAATTTATACATACGAGTCGCATACAATAATTCACACACGGTTCAATTGAGTTAAACCTATGTGATACACAATTTTTTTTTTCACATTAATAACTTCAACTTTTACGATATTTATTTGCTTTCACATTAATGCTTAAATTCCATCCCGCAAAATTTTGTTCAACATATTTTGAAATGCATGATTTGTGTAAAACAAACACAAACTAAAACTCCGATTACAACAATTACTTGCGTTCAAGCAATTCTCACTAAATATATTGTAATTAATTCACTTAATCATTTAAGACTGAACGATTAATTTATAAATTTGTACATACCCTTTTACCCTTTTTGTACTTAAGAGTGTTCTCTCGCATTATTTTTTAAATGAAATCATGATGGGGTTGGGATAAATATATTGTATATATACTTCCCCTCAATCACCGGAATTAGAGAAATCTTGTAGTGAAAAATCTCATATATAAGAGACCAGCTGGTGGTGGGACCATCACATGTGAGGCGTAGAGTAATAATGTGGTGAACCAATACAGTGCATCCATTTGGATACAAAACATTGATACGTGTAAGCTGAGATTCCTTGTGTGTGTAAACCATGATATCACAAGCAATAAAACAAAACAATGAAGTTTAAACTTGGATCAAGCTCATTTGCAAGATTTGCTTCCTTTGGATTCCATTCCTCCAAAATTATTTATAATGCAAATGATTAGTAGCCACAGTGCCAGGTTAGAGCCGTTTTGTGATTGTCAACTGTGCTGGTTTAAAAGTGGTTGTGCTAATTAACCAAACTCATAGATTGGTTTCTAGCACAACATCATATGCTTTAGATTTTATAATATGCTTTTCCCCTCTTCGTTAAAAAAAACATAAAATAAAAAATGTAAAAACTTTGATCTTGACGAAAACCTACTACTACACCAAATCTAAATTTGAGAGAATGATTGATTGGGACGGTAGCTCCCTTCAAGGCTAGACGACTCTGGATTAATGGTTGGTCTTGTGCCATGTGGATATATTCTTTCATGTTACTTTTGTACATCAGTAGCATGGTTAGTACTTAGTATCATAATAATCACTATAGTAATATAATAGTTAACGTTAAAGTTACTAATAACTTTAAAGTTAATACATATTATTATGAGAATAGTAAAATATAATCTTGGTATAATTGTGCCCCAAAATAAGTAATGTGGTATAATATGGAGTTGTTAATAACAGTTAAACATATCCTTTGCTCTAAAGTTTTTTGTGACTTGTAATCATTCACTTAATTCGACATTGGCTCTTTTCACTTGTATGTTTTCTTTTCCTTTTCAATCCACAGTTTGTCAGATGCTGTTTTGACAGTTGTAAGTGAGCTTAATAAACAAAAGTTTTAAGAAGCAGGAAGTTGAGATTCATTACTTAACTAGCTAAACTAGCGTACCCCATTGCCCAGAGGTTCTTCGCTATGCGAAGGTATGGGGGAGGGATATTGTACGCAGCCTTACCCTTGCATATGCAAAGAGGCTGTTTCCGGATTCGAACCCATGACTAACAGGTCACCAAGGCACAATTTTATCGCTGCACCAGGGCTCGCCCTCTCATTACTTAACTAGCTAGAGAAGCAAAATTGATGAACTATATACTCAGTATTGATTCCACTAGTTGGAGCTGAATTCATTTTGGAACACTACAAAATTATATATAGAGACCCAAGTTTGGAAGTGGCATAGCAACTTTGGTATATTGCAATCCCTAGCCCAATAACAGATAAAAGTGAATGGACATATATACATAGTCCAAAGTTTGGGAAGCTTTAAAAATCTCAGCCTCAATGGATTCTCATAGCCGAAACATATTAGGCAGATTGTTGTTCCTCGCTTCGAGATCATTTTACTTTGAATTCAGGTTTTGAAGCATAGATATGATGTTGTAATTTTTACCAATGGAAAAAACGCAAGATGCTGAGATTTTGGTTTTCTTCACACTAGTTATGTATCCTGATGAGTAATGGCAGTAAAAACTATATAAACAGTGAAGAACATGTGATTTGGTGATTTCTGGTTCTTGGTTATATATAAAACCTACATATTAAAGGAGAAGAAAACGATGCCGAAATTCAGTGATTTCATAATCTACTTGCAATATGCAATAATTCATCCCAACTTGTGTTATTTTTTTCCTTAGCAAAAGAGAAACTCATTCAAAAGGCACCAGGAGTATCAATCCAAGTACAAGATAGTTTTACAATATTGATCTAACCCACCAAAGTATATCCACCTGCTGAGTATAGAGGTTATTTTTTAGGAGTCTTGTTAACTAATTCCGTTATAAAATTGATTAAAAAAAAACTATTGCAAAGATCATATAAAAGCATAATAAAACATCAATAATATAATGTTGTGTATTTTAATAAATTTTTTAATTCTTTTTACCCAATATCTAAAAAAACATTAATTAATATTTATCATTTTTTATTTATGATAAAAATACACACAAATAAAGATAATCTCCCATCAGAGTGTAACATAATCAGCCTATGACTCACGAACCAGCCATCTGAAGTTACTAATATATTTGACTGCCAATAAAATATCATCCCTTATAAAAAATACCAACAACTCCACAACCGACACCCACCACCAACGGGATAAAACCATCTTCCTATACACACGACGAGACATATGTTCTCTGATCCGAAAACGTGTCAACCTCATACCAAGTAAATGTTTCACAACCATGCAACTAACAATTCCAATTCATAAAACTCGACTTTCAAATCAGAATCCGCTCAATTAACACTCTATTAACACCTATAATTTCTTTATAACGTACGTATCTACATTTTTCTCTTTAAATGTCAAGTAAGATATAGTAATATTCGTACATACTTTTTCTTCTTGAAGCATTATGGAACACATGTACTTGAGCAAAATAAGATTAGAAAAAAACTAAGTCGAGGAAGTTAAGTTAAACGTATATATATGAGAGGCAATTAATTACTAGCTACAACTCTCTCCAATGTCAATAGGAAAATAGTCACAGGTAATGTTGCAGTCTTGAGGAAGCCGCACCTTTCCAGAATAAAAAAAAAATGTATCCTGTTTTAGACATTTAGAAAAATCTACTCAATAATTAAGAATTTTTAACGAATGTTTTCGAAAACAGACTGATGCATGACAAAACTGCTCAAGATACTAATTCAAAGTTTAATGGTTTAATTGTGAGACAAATTCGATATTGATTATTTTTTAGATAAAAGCTATATAGATGTATTACTGTCCTAAATTTCACTTCTGACATTATTTAATTTTATCTTGTATATATCATCTGCTTATATATACATGACTATCCATTCTGATACAATTGATTTTTATTCATTAGTTAATATAGAGAGAGAGACATTAGTCCAGCATTTGTTTTGATGGAGAACTAAAAATTCATGGCTCTTCGGATCATATATCCTATATATGTTCTGCACACATTTATTTCTATACCTGAATTTATTCATCCAATTGATCATCTTAGTTGAAGCATCATGGAATCCTGCAACATGAGAAAAACAAGATTAGAAAAAATTGATGTTAAAAGTATCAGTTTATAAATTGTTGTAAAAATCAATAAATCTAGGATATAAATTGATTTATGATTAAATGATAATATAATGACAGTATCACTACATAACCTATTTTCTATAAAAGTATGTAAGTCGATCGGCTTACGAGTTACAATTCTGTCTTGGGTCAAGAGAAAATCGAGAGGTAATTTTGCAGTCTTGAGGAAGCATTTTCAATTTTTCAGGATCAAAATGGAAAACGGCTGTGTCCCGTTTCAGACAGTGACAAACATCTCTTCTGCGTTGAGGGGTTTTGGAGAGTTGAAACACTGCTGACACTCCTTCACAGCACCAAGGAAGTGGTCCATCTGGAACTTCACCTAGCAAATAAGCAAAACAACGTTCAAGTAACACTTGAGCATCCCCACTGGCACATGCTTGATTTTCACTGAGTGTTGTTGTTACCCCCATGCCAGCAACTAGAACAAGCATGAGAAGAGCAATAGTAACTTTCTTCTCTTGCATCTTTTCTTAAATTTTGTGTGCAACTTTGTTGTTGAAGTTTTTATCAACCATATTCATAGCAGGGTCTTACTTATAGTAAGTGGATTTTTGTTTTTGATAATTTTTCAAAATGTATAGGCAAAACTCTTAGCTTTAGGGAAGTTTTTGTTGTTGACTTTTCAAACAAAATTTATTGTCCTACACTATTCAATTAGTAATAAACTAATAATTAATGATAGTCAATGGGAAATTACAAATTAAATATGATATGTATAAATATTTTTTTTTAGTAAATTACATTCTCACCTCTTGATTTGTGAATATATATTACAATGTTTTTTCCTCTTATATTAAAATATACAGATTAATCCATTTAATTTATATTATTAAAGTAAATTACAGTCTCCTCACGCATATTATTACAGTACTCCTCTCTCATGTTAAAATATAAAATAAATTACACGATTTATTTTAGAGATCTCATTATTATATTGCCCTTCTCCTCTCGTGCTAACATTTATATAATTTAATATCAATTTACCTTAACATATACATTTTTAAAATATTGTAAAAATATTTAGAATATATTTTCTATTAAAATATATACTAAATTATTTTTAATTTATAAAGTTATTTTATACTAAATCAATAAAGATGATTTAAATATATAAATAAATTTAAAATATTAAGAGTCAGAGAACATTTCACCCTTTATGCACAGTACTTGCAAGAGATAGAGAAGCTCAAATTTTTTGACCTTTTCTTCAAAAGTTCATATATCTAGTTTTGGTGATTTGTAGGTTTAGCCACACAGGCTAGGGAACTATGTTGTTCTTCCGGTGGACATTTTTCTGAATAAGCATAATCTTAAATAATTTAGAAGTAACATATACTAATATTTTAGATATAATTAAATATACAATAGAAATAAGTTTCAGTGTATTTCATATGAAATATAAGCAGAGCACTTCTTTACTGTGTTAATTTTTTAACGAAAATGTGTTTTAATTTGATTACTTTTAAATTATTACAAAAAGAATAACACGGCAGAAATATATTTTCCATTGTATTTTTGAAGTCATACCCCTATAACACAATGGAAATTTGTTTCCTTAAAGGATAATTTGCTAAAAAAAATTGAAAAAAATAAGGGGGTGAACTTAAAAAAAAACAGCTGACATTTATTACATCATACATATCTACTACATTTCATTTTTGCTATGACACTCGTCGCCATATATACATGAATATAATATACAAATTAAAAGATTGTAAAAAATAATCATAATCAATCTAAATAAAAAAATATTCCAAAATAAAGACATTTTTTTTACTTAATCAACAAACCTCTAATAACAAGTTTATATTTGTTTCATACAACCTCCATCGTTATATATAAGATCATTTTACTTTGTTTTTTTTCCATTTTTGTAAGACTTATTTTTAATTGTTTGGTGCATTAATTATTTATTTTTTATAATATCTTTAATTAATTACACTTTCTCTTATTAGGATTGGAGAATAATAAAAGTCACATTAATTAATTAGGTAAGAAATAATTAATTAGAGAGAAATGAAGGATAATCTTAAAAGAGTAGTACTTCCTCTAAACTCATATATAAAAAAAAATGTTTTATATCTTAAGGACTCTAACAATTGATATTTGGTCTAGGTTTAGAGGCAAGGAAATACAAGCCTTCATCCTCATCCATATCATCTTATGGTTTCTGATCGCATGAATATGAAAAAATGAAAGCTTGAGTTTCTGATTTGATCGAAAAAGATAAGAACTTGAAAGACATGTTTTTTGAATCACACAAGGGCCATTTTTTTTGTGAGCAAATGACTTGATTTATGGAAAATGTTTCTCTTAACCAAACATCTCAACCAATTCAATGTGGTCGACAACCTCCTACGTGTGATCAACAAGATAATGAATTAGATGATAATATAAGTGTTTGAAAATTAATTATATATTCTTATGTTACAAATTATAAGACTTTAAATAGGTATTTATTAAAATAAGTATTTTGAGACTTTAGATGTTAAACAAAACTTTAAATGACTAAATATTATGAGATATCAAGCAAAACTCGTAATTATTTAACTTGTTTATTCATTATATTTGATTTTAATGTATTATAATGATATCATTCTTAAAACATTTTTCATTTAATTCAACTCGATTTTTAAGTATTCTATTTATTTATTTATATATCAAGTTTGAATGGTTGGGAGTACTTTCTAGTAATTAAAAATGTCAGAGCCACTAACCAGCCCAAAGCATATTTCCCACTAAACATCCCCTCCATTCTACATGTTACACCATATTTCCCACATCATTTCCTTTATTCATTTTTTCATATATTTAGAGTACTTTCTAGTAATTAAAAATGCCAAAGCCACTAACCAGCCCAAAGCATGTTTATTTAACACCACTATTAATCAAAGTCCCTTCACTTACACCCAGCAGCACCAAACCCTATCCTCCCACCCTTAACATCATACACGACCTCTAGTGTTTTTTGTTGCACATTCCCAAATACCGTAATATCATTGTCACTCCCATTTGCAGCAAAAGCCAAACACACTTGTTGCTCACTTTCAACCTAGAGTATCCCCCGATGCCAACTCCACCGTGACGCCACCGGAAAATTCAAAATCTATCCTCGGAACTGAAATCTCCTTATACCCACTTAAATCATAACACGTGTCAAGTAGGCCAGCCTCGTTGGCAACGGGGTACTTCTCCATACCCTCCGAAATGCCGACCGGAGCGCGGCGTACACGGTCGGGGCCAGCCGCGTGATCACGGTGCCGGAGTCGATGATGGATCCACCGGCGGAGAAGGTGGAGGAGGAGACAGCAGGGAGCTTGGTGCCGCCAACGGAGATGCTGACGATGTCGAGACCGTAGAAGGTGTTGTCGCCGGAGATTGTGGACAACGGAGTGTATATGAGACTAGCATTGGTGGCGGCGGAAGCGCCGAAGGTGAGGTGGCCAAGGGAGCTGGAGGTGGCGGGGAGACAGTAGGAGAAAATTTTGTTGTAATTTGAGGAGGTTTGTTGGACAATGGAAATGGGGTGGCGGCCGAGGCCCATGAGGCCGGCGGAGCCATTGAAGAGGCCCTCATTGTCTTGGCCGCAGCCGAACAGGAAGTCGTGGACGATGTCGGTGGCGGTGATGGTAAGGCGCTCCTGACTCAAGAAGCCGACGGAGGAGGAATTGTCACCGTATTTGGCGTCATATATGCATGATGCATCTGTGGATGAGGAGCATTCTGACTTAATTCCTGCATGGAAAAAAAAATTAAACAATAATATAATTAAATATTGCAACCCTTCTCGTTGAAAAATGATTAAATGATCTTCATCACACATGGTTTCTAATTAATCATCACATAACATATAATTAAGAATTATAACATGATTTTTTCTCATAAATTGAACAAATTAAATACACATCTCATTTAATTTTTTCTCATTCCAGTATCTTGATTTTTACTTTTTTTATTTAATTTTTCATCAAGTAAGCAACCGTCTAAATACTTAGATCTATATTTGGATTTGTGATATTGTATAATTATGGTTGTTTTCTATCTAAACATTTAATTTGATGGTATCAGACTATATAAGTGCCTCAGTAATCCTGTTAGTTTAAATATTTTCTTCATTAATTTCTGTATTCAAAAGTAAAGATTTACCATCAGAAGTGAGTTGAGTGCAGAGGGAAGATGTGCATGTGATATTGGTATACGATGAAGACTTTGATGGATCAAAGATTGCATCTTGCTGCTTGTAGTAAGAACCAGCACAGGGTTCACACTGAGTCCATGTAAGATCACTACCTGTGTCAAAAACAAGTGACAAGTCCCTCTTTGGTGTACCAAGACCAACAACAACAACATAGTTTGCAGACCCAATAAGGCTACCAGACTCGGCGGGTAGGGTAGTTGAATCCAAATCCTTCACAGTATTTTCTCGACCCAAATTCTTAGAGAGCCTGGACTGAATATACTTTACCCTTTCATTGTCTAGGTTCATAATATCATTGTGTGATATTGTAGCCTCTGCTTTGCCTCTATGTTTTAGTTGGGAGCATGGACCATGTTTGTGTATGTACCACTTCTAATGATGCTTTCCTTTTAGGACCTGAATTAGAATTAGTGTTGCCAAATCATTGATTGTTAATCAACCATCATATTAAAGTGAATAATCAAAATTGATTTAACATAAGGATGTGACTTGAAAGAGTCCTTAAGAGAAAACACGTACACAGCTAATAGCTAAAAGTTAAAAGGAAACCAGATTTTAATGATTGTGTAATTTATTACATATTTATATGCATTTGTTATGATATCATTTATTAATTTTTTTCAATCAATAAATATAATTCTACATTTTATCGAGTACACATCAATTATATCTAGGTTTGGTATGCAATTTTTAGCTAGATAAAAATTCCTTGTTAATTTTTAGCTGAAATTTATTAAAAATTATTAATTTTTGAATGTTTTATGTCTTATTTAATAATTTTCTCTTCTAACTTTTAAAGAAAGTCTCACTAGAAAGAGTGGTAGAGAGAGTATATTAACATTCCTCTTCAATTAGAATAAGAGTCTCTCTTCAATACTTCATATAAAAAGATTTACTTGATTGTTAACTTAAATTATCAAAGAGAAACTCTAGCTATTATTGAAAAACATAATAAAAAAACAAGGAATTGAAGATTGGATTGACCTTTGGCAGAAGAGCTGCAAGAAGATGATGGAAATAGAGAGTTGAGGTGAACAAAATGATATGACGAAGATTGTTGCTTTCCTTTGTTGCTTGAAAGGCAAAGCTCTTCTCCAAGGAGGAGATGAAAAACAAAAGTGCAAGCGAATTGAAGCTAAGAGGAAAGAAGACATTTGGATGTGCATGTCAACTGAAGATTAATAGCTAATATATACATAAGCCTGGTTATACGACAACTCCGTCGGAATACTTGGTCTTTATAGGCTAATTCATTGATCGTGTCCAAATATATAGATTATTAATTCTTCAACGTCACTTGATAAATATGTATACCAAAATACACTACTTCATTAATATTAATTAAGCTTGTTATTCTTGGTCAATCTCAACACTAATATTGCTTAGCATTGTTATAACAATAATTATGGCATTTAGGGATAATGAGATTAATTATCGATGAGAATTAGTCACACCAAAAATCTATTACTTCTTCTCAAAGGTGATCTATTATATGAAAATTGAACCTAAATCTTTTTTACAAAATTAACTTATATTATCAATTGAACTATAATTATTGAGTTTCCTCAAACTTTATACAAACAAATGCAAGTATGTACACAAATATATGTATGCATTTTTACATAAAAATATATTTTTTTCAATGTATATAAAATATATTTTAACTTTAAGTTGTCAATATTTGTTTATTGACATAATTTACTTTTTTAAAAATAATGTCTTAAACTTAAGTCATAAAAAGAAATAATAAGAACTTTATTTTAAAAAGTAAATAAACTTATTCATCTTAACTCTAATTAGCAAATGTTGGTCCAAAGTGAAAATTACTATGTAATTATGACTTATTTATATTATACACATATCTCATCTACAACTATAATCTTTTATATGTAACACGGGCATATTTAGAATTGTTCAAAAACATGTGTCACTCTCTAACTCAAATGGATCCAAATGGACTCAAACACATTGAACAATCTATTTTAACCTTTTCATACACATGTTGGATCATGGATTTTAATTTTTAAACTAATTGGTCTGGAAATCTAACCTGTTAACTCGTCGATTAATATTAAAATAATAATCATATGCATATATTTAATTTAAAAACAAATATTATTATTAATAATCAGTATACATAGTTCTTACTAAAAAAAAATATAACAGTTGTATGAAATCCTTTAAATATATCCTAGTGTAAAATTAAAAAAAAATTAAAAAGTGGAGATAAGATCAAAGTTTCCACCGCAATATACGCAACCAATCCGATCGACTAACGTGACTTGACTTTTGTTTGTACAAAGTCAGTTGACCCTTTGATCCTCAAAAGTATATCGGGGAATACCTAGGGCTTTTGAATGGAGGTTTTGCCATGTTGGTGGTGTAACGTCATCGGAGTAGTACTTTCTTCAATCACATTATTTTCTATTTATTAATTTTTGGTTTAAATATAATTTTAACTATGGTGATTTAATTTTTTTTAATCTCTATAATTTTTAGGTCTAATTGCATTTTCTACTCTTAACTTCTATAATTTTTGACAAATTTCACCTCAAAAAATTAATTTAAGATAATTTATCTCAAATTATTACATTGTTTATCTTCCGTCATTTTCCTTTTGAAATAATTACATTGTTTATCTCTAACTTTTTTATTTTTGAAAGTTTTTTTACGCAACATTTTTTATTTTTTAACAAATTCTGTCCTAAACTTTTGTTTTTGGTAAACTATAGTCATAACTTTTGCTTATTAATAAATGAATGACAAATGATGAAATTCACAAATTTTTTAAAAATTAGGACTAAAATATGACAAATTAATTTTAAGAAAAAAATCATCAAATTTTTTTAAAAAATAAAGATAAAAAGTGCAATTAAAAATATAATTTATTCCTTTTTATTTATCTTAAACAACAATGCTAGAGTAATGTAGCATTGAAACCTCATCCAATAAAACTTTTAAAAACCTCTTTGAAATATATTAGGAACCTCATTCATTAATACTTTTAAGAAACTCTTCTAAGTAAATTAGGAAGTGAGTCAAAGAATAGAGTTCCTTTATCAAATCACACATTTGAAAGGAAACAATAATTGGTTTTTATTAGGAGTTTTCAAGAAATCAGGTTATATAATTAGATTATATAGAATCATTCCGTAACTAACTATATCCAAAATATGTTATTAAATTTTATTGAATTTTTAAATTTTAAAGCATCCCTTAGGAAAAAAAAACTCTGGTCAAGGTCGAAAAGGTAATTATTTTACCAATATTAATTGAGACTATTTTTTAGTAGATGTCGACTACGACTAATTAGGTAAGAAATAATTAAGTAGAAAAAAATAAAGGATAATTTTGAAACAGTAATAATTCCTCTAAACTCATATATAAGAAAAAAAAGGTTTTATATCTTAAGGGATCTAACGATTGATATTTGGTCTAGGTTTAGAGGCAAGGAAATACAAGCTTTCTTTCTCATCCATATCATCTTATGGTTTCTCATCGTATGAATATGAGAAAATGAAAGCTAAAGTTTTCGATTTGATTGAAAAAGATAAGAACTTGAAAGACATGTTTGTTGAATTACAAGAGGGCCATTTGTTTTGTGAGCAAAAATGACTTGATTTATGGAGAATGTTTCAGTTGGTCAAAGATCTCAACCAATTCAATGTGGTCCATAACTTCCTACACGTGATCAACAAGATGATGAATTAGATGATAATATGGGTGTTTGAAAATTAATTATATATTCTACTTATGTTACAAATTATAAGACTTTAAATAGATATTTATAAAATAGGTATTTTAGGACTTTGGATGTTAAACAAAACTTTGAATGTTGTTAATATATTCACTACTGGATATTATGAGATATCAAGCAAAATTCATAATTATTTAGCTTGTTTATTCATTATATTTGATTTTAATGTATTATTGTTATTTACAAATTTACATAGAAAAATGATTATTTATTCTCACATTCTACACACAAGATTGGTCTAGTGGGGGTTGAGGTAGATGAATCACAATAGATTCTGTCATTGCATGTGACGGGACAAAAAGTCCCTCACTTAAGTGCTTATAGGACGCCAAAATTTGTGAGAGCATTTGCTAGTCACAAAATCTTCGTACGACGCTTTTATGTTTATTTTGTGACATATTCCATTCTTTGATAATTTTAATTTTTTTAAGGGCTTGAATTTAAATATAAACAAATCTAATTATTTATCCTTATTTAATAATATTATTTTTTTAAAAAATATATTTAATTAAATTCTATTTTTATGTATTTTATTTATTCGTGATATCAAATTCTAATAAAATTTTTGTAGACATAATCTTACTATTTTACTTTAAATTAATAAAATTAAATTATTTCAACTAACTTTATTAGTGTAAAATTAGTTTTTTTTTTTACTTATGAGTTCAACAAAGTATAAATTATTAATAAATTTAATATGTTTAGCTAAGTTAACTATTATAAAACCATAGGTAGTATTAGCCATGTATGTGCAATTGCAAGCAACCCCAATGGTTGGGAGTCATATGTATAATATAACACCCCCTCCATTCTACATGTTACACCATATTTCCCACATCATTTCCTTTATTTATTTTTTCATATGTTTTAGAGTACTTTCCAGTAACAACAACAATAGTAATTAAAAATGCCAGAGCCAATTAAGATTTCTTCCTCCCTAACAAGCCCAAAGCATGTTTAATTAACACCACTATTAATCAAACTAACTTCAGTTGCACCCAGCAGCACCAAACCCTATCCTCCCACCCTCAACATCATACACGACCTCTAGTGTCTTTTGTTGCACATTCCCAAATATCGTAATATCATTGCCATTCCCATTTGCAGCAAAAGCCAAACACACTTGTTGCGCACTTTCCACATAGAGTATCCCCACCGGTGGCAACTCCACCGTGACGCCACCGGCAAATTCAAAATCTATCCTCGGAACTGAAATCTCCTTATACCCACTGAAATCATAACACGTGTCAAATAGGCGGGTCCCATAGGCAACGGGGTACTTCATCATAAACTGCCGAAATGCCGACCGGAGCGCGGCGTACGCGGTCGGAGGCAACCGCGTGATCACGGTGCCGGAGTCGATGATGGAGCCACCGGCGGAGAAGGTGGAGGAGGAGACAGCAGGGAGTTTGGTGCCGCCAACGGAGATGCCGACGATGTCGAGACCGTAGAAGGAGTTTTCGCCGGAGATTGTGGAAAAGGGAGTGTATTTGAGGTTAGCATTGGTGGCGGCGGAAGCGCCGAAGGTGAGGTGGCCAAGGGAGCTGGGGGTGGAGGGGAGACAGTAGGAGAAAATTTTGTTGTAAATTGAGGAGGTTTGTTGGACAAAGGAAATGGGGTGGCGGCTGAGGCCCATGAGGCCGGCGGTGCCCCTGAAGAGGCCCTCGTTGTCTTGGCCACAGCCAAAGAGGAAGTCGTGGACGATGTCGGTGGCGGTGATGGTAAGGCGCTCCTGACTCAAGAAGCCGCGGGAGATGGAATTGTCACCGTATTTGACGTCATATATGCATGATGCATCTGTGGATGAGGAGCATCCTGCATGGAAAAAAAATTAATTAAATAATAATATAATCAAATATTGCAACCCTTCTCGTTGAAAAATGATTAAATGATCTTCATCACACACGGTTTCTAATTAATCATCACATAACATATAATTAAGAATTATAATATATATAATTTTTTCTCATAAAATTTGGTTGGGACAATGACACTTGTTAATCATGTACTACCTAATTATTTTAATTTTTGTCACATTATGCAAAGTTGGAGAAATTATTAAAAAATATGTTATTAATTTTTTTAAAATGTATATATATACATAATTTGTTTACATAGTGTATTAGATAAACATTGGCTAGAACATGAACAAGTATTGGTCTAGGACCACTCTGTATTAATCCGTGTGCATGTGTGAGCGAGAGATCAGAAAAGAAAAAAAGAAAGTTGCATCGCATCTTTATTTTTAACACCAGTTTCCTGATTTTTACTTTTTATTTTATTTTTTATTTTTCATCAAGTAAGCAACCGTCTAAATACTTAGATCTATATTTGATGGATTTGTGATATTGTAAAATTATGGTTGTTTTCTATCTAAACATTTGATGGTAGCAGACTATATATATAATTATTACGATTACTCAGGCACTTATAGTAATCCCAATAATTTAAATATTTTCTGTATTCAAAAGTAAAGATTTACCCGCAGAACGGAATTGAGTGCAGAGCGAAGATGTGCATTTGATATTGGTATACGATGAAGACTTTGATGGATCAAAGATTGGATCTTGCTGCTTGTAGCAAGAACCAGCACAGGGTTCACACTGAGTCCATGTAAGATAACTACCTGTGTCAAAAGTGAGTGACAAGTCCCTCTTGGGTGTACCAAGACCAACAACAACATAATAGTTTCCAGACCCAATAAGTCTACCAGACTTGGCGGGTAGGGTAGTTGAATCCAATTCCTTCACTCTATTTTCTCCACCCAAATTCTTAGAGAGCCTGGACTGAATATACTTTACCCTTTCATTGTCTAGGTTCATAATATCATTGTGTGATATTGTAGCCTCTGCTTTGCCACTATGATTTAGTTGGGAGCATGGGCCATGTTTGTGCACCACTTCTAATGATGCTTTCCTTTTAGGACCTGAATTAGAATTAGTGTTGCCAAATCATTGATTGTTAATCAACCATCATATTAAAGTGAATAATCAAATTGATTTGACTTGAAAGAGTCCTTAAGAGAAAACACACAGCTAAAAGTTAAAAGGAAATCAGATTTTAATGATTGTGTAATTTATTACATATTTATATGCATTTGTAATGATATCAATTATTAATTTTTTCAATCAATCAATATAATTCTACATCTTATCGAGTACACATCAATTATATCTAGGTTTGGTATGCAATTTTTAGCTAGATAAAAATTCCTTGTTAATTTTTAGCTGAAATTTATTAAAAATTATTAATTTTTGAATGTTTTATGTTTTATTTAATAATTTTCTCTTCTAACTTTTAAAGAAAGTCTCACTAGAAAGAGTGGTAGAGAGAGTATATTAACATTCCTCTTCAATTAGAATAAGAGTCTCTCTTCAATACTTCATATAAAAAGATTTACTTGATTGTTAACTTAAATTATCAAAGAGAAACTCTAGTTATTATTCAAAAACATAATAAAAAAACAAGGAATTGAAGATTGGATTGACCTTTGGCAGAAGAGCTGCAAGAAGATGATGGAAATAGAGAGTTGAGGTGAACAAAATGATGTTGACGAAGATTGTTGCTTTCCTTTGTTGCTTGAAAGGCAAAGCTCTTCTCCAAGGAGGAGATGCAAAACAAAAGTGCAAGCGAAGCTAAGAGGAAAGAAGACATTTGGATGTGCATGTCAACTGAAGATTAATAGCTAATATATAAGCCTGGTTATACAACAACTCCAAGGAATACTTGGTCTTTATAGGCTAATTCATTGATCTGGTACAAGTATATAGATGATGAATTCTTGAACCTCACTTGATAAATAAATATGTATACCAAAATACACTACTTCATTAATATTAAGCTTGTTATTCTTGGTCAATGTCAACACTATTGCTTAGCATTGTTGAGAAAATTCGAAGAAACTGACGAAAGTACCAGACAAAAGCAACGCTGGAAAAGTATTTTTGGCATTCCGTAATGCAGGCCTGCCTTTCTGTGCTATAATTTATCATAGTAAAAGAGAATAAGATTGAGAACATCAATGGCAGTACTTTTTTTATTTTTATCTTGGTATAAGTAAGAAATATTTATCAGAAAATAAGTATTTTAGTCTCTAACTTCTGTCCATTTTAAAAATTAGTTTTTAATAAAAATAATTATTATTATTAAATTTAAAAATAATATCGTTAATGAAATATATGGTTGATAATTTTAATACCACATAAATTATCTAACGTCGTGACAAACTGTTTCTGTGACATATATGTAAATATTTATATAAATTTATAAAAATAATTATTATTATTAAATTTAAAAATAATATCGTTAATGAAATATATGGTTGATAATTTTAATACCACATAAATTATCTAACGTCGTGACAAACTGTTTCTGTGACATATATGTAGATATTTTCTTCTCTAGTTGCTTTTTTCCCCTCAAATTAGGTTATCGAGAGGAATCAATTAACTGAAAAAACAAAAAAACATTGATTTGTGGGTAACTAAATAAATTTGTGATCATTATTTTTTAAAATAAATAAATTCACTACCCCTGACACAGGAATTTGGGATTTATCATCACAATACAGTGTGACGTACGGTGATGATGTATGGTGTCCCATCCACACTCTTATCACAAAAAAGCTTATATAAACCCACTGTTTTTGGTTGATGCTGGGTCCATCACTCAAAATGCCAACTTCAGTGTGCACCCCACCACGCAAACATTCATGATTTCCCTCACATTGAAACCAGGGACAGTGTCAAATATTATAAGGGTCGAAAAGGAACACAAAGCATTCTTTAATGGACATGATGTTACTGTGTATGCCAGAACTAAAGGATAAAGAATGGCACAAGATTGATAGTGAAGAAAAATTTAAGACTCCGGAGGAAAAAAAGAGTGAGATAGGCGCTTTATTTTTTTTTGTTCACCACATTCTCAATCTGCTAATAGACTCCTGTGAATCTCAATCTCTTTATTTAGGTCAAGAAAGGTTTTAATTTCTTGAAAACTTAGGATATGCAGCCCATCAATTAGAAATCTAGTTTGAGGAAGAAAAAGCAAGAAGAAAATATTTGATAATTTTTTATAGTTTGCAGTCCAGTATGTCAGAATATGAGATAATTTGTCATTGGATACTTTAAGTGATATTATAATTGCCAATAATATATTTTACTAACGGTATTATTTTCGTATCTAATGAAAAATACTATTTTATAAAATTTATGCAAAAATATAGATTATTTTTTACATTTCAAAAAGATAGGAATTAATTTATAAAATAAGTTAAAAGTCAATAACCAAAATATTTATTTACTCAATATTTATCACTGAAAAATATAACTAATCTTTATTAAAAATTATGAGACATAAATAAACATTTACATCTCAACATGATTTATTTTACATCAAAAATTATAATTCAAATTCTAAATTAATTAATTAAAAGATATAACTCATTATCACTTATTCCAACTAATCTTAATTTACATCAATCGTAATGTGATACTAACAGGTATTTACATTCAAATATTGTTCTAGTTTTTTAAAAAAAAATTAAAACATACATATATAGAGTGAGAAATAACTTTACCAAAAGTTATTCTTATTAAAAAAAATATAACAGTTGTATGAAATTCTTTAAATATATCCTAGTGTAAAATAAAATAAAAAAATTGAAGATAAGATCAAAGATTCCACCGCAATATGCACAACGAATCCCATCGACTAACGTGACTTGACTTATGCTTGTACAAAGTCAGTTGACTCTAAGTCAAGCTCAAACGTGTAGATCGGGGACGACCTTGGGATTCTGAATGGAGGTTTTCACGTCTTGGTGGTGTAACGTCATCGGACTTTCTTCAATCACATTATTTTCTATCTATTAATTTTTGGTTTAAATATAATTTTAACTCTGATGCTTTAACTTTTTTAAATGTGTATGATTTTTAGATCTAACTAGTCTCTAATCCGTGCATAGCATTGGTCCTTTGGTTAATAAACTTGCAATTAGAGTAATATAATTGAAGATTAGATAAATATATATTTATAATGTTGGTAAAAGGGAGATTGTTCATAGTAAATAAAAAAAATAAATTATATATAAAATGAAAATTATTGTCACTTCCTCTCTTTTCTAAAGGTTATTTTCCAAATTTTTTCGTGATAGTCACTTTGATGACAACAAATTGTAATATGTTAGTTGTGTGTTGTGGTATTGTTTGTCTTTGGTAAGCTCAGTCGAGGCATGCCAAATGAGGATTTTATTTTTCTTTGGTAATCTTTTCACAGCCCCTTTTTTTGTTTGTTCGTATGGGGAGATCTTCCCTACAAATAAATAATTTCAAAAGTGACACAAATTTAGAATTAAAATAAGAAATATAAAAATATACCCAAAAATATTATCTTGACATTTGATCAAGGACATAACCTACAACCAATAAATGTCCCAATGAAGATGATCAAAAAATGCATAAGTTGCAACTGATAAATGTCCTAATGAACATGATCAGAAAATGCATAATTGTGAGCACCAAAAGAGACATGTCAAAAGAGGATTTCATATATAAATCTATAATGCTCGAATATCAGTGTTATTTAAAAAAGAAACTATACACATATAAATATACAATTCTAAATACAAATCTATTAAAATGTTGGAAAGAAAATATATCCCATGTGAAAAATAAATAATTTTTAAAGTGCCACAAATTTAAAATTACTCACTATTATTTTTTAAAGTGCCAAATAGATAATTTTTTATATAATTACTCGCTATTGTATATGTCTGATTTAAAAAATAAAACATCAAAAAGGATATATAATAAGTTGAAAAGTTAATAAGATAAAAAATAAACACACTTGCTAAAGTTAAATCAACAACACATAATGATAATAATAATAATAATAATAATAATAATAATAATAATAATAATAATAATAATAATAATAATAATAATAATAACAATAAATAAATTAATTAATTAAATACAAAAAGAGAAAGTAAGGAAAATTTCTAATTTTCATTACACTACCGACGTGATTTATGTCCCGTGTGAATCTCAGCATGACAAACATGTAATTGAATGGAAACTGGTATTTATGAAATTACTGCAGATAGTTGGAAAAAGCAGCTTTGTAGAAAGTTATTTTCATCATATCAGTCCCAGAAGTTCATGAAAGGAAATAAAAGGTTCTGAGAGCCATAATAAATATTTTTTTTGAAAAAACATAATAATTAAAGAAAAGCATCATGATTACATAGCTTTATTGTACAAAATCAAAACAATATGAAATAGCAGAACTTGAGCATCCCCTCTATTCTTTCTAAATTTAGGACTAATTTAATTTAAATAAATTTCTCAACAAACACTCATGAGAAAGATATAAAATGATTTAAGGAGGTAAAATACATCGATCTTCTCTTATAATTTAACTTATGTACCTCAATGGAGAAGTTAAATAAGAAAGTTTCTAAAAAGTTTGAGGTGTATAAATAAATTTTAACTTATGAAAAGAGTTTGATTTGCTTACCCTTTTAATTAATTTCATTTTATTTTCTTGTAAGTATCTTAATAAACTCATCTGAATTTGGCCTTAGTAATTTAAGGAGAAATGGTATTCTTTTTTAAGTTATCTTTTCACATAGTCGCAGTCCTTATAGAAAAATCGAAAACCACATTGAATACTTCACTGCTCCTTGATATTCGATTATGTTTATTTCACCAACAATTACAAAGAAAGTTATTTTAGTCTGCGCCAAATAACAAATAATTATTTGTACTTTTTCATGATGTCTTGATTTTGTGAAATAAAATTGATTCTAGTGTTTTTTTTTCCTAATCAACTCTGGGTGTTATCTAAACACACTATAAGTAATCTATATTATTGTTTTAAGGTAGTTTTTGTACACAATAAAAATAACTAAATATTTTAAGTGTCCTTAAAATATTTAATAAGATTTTAAGAATACAAATAAAAAATATTTATGTTGTTAATATATTAAATAATACACTTTTTAGAGTATTTTTATTCTGTAAAAAATATTATTATAACTAAGGTGTAAAGGGATCCATATTTTATTAGTAGCATAACTATAATAGGAAGATGCAATATTCCTTAGAGAAAGAATGAAAAGTTGACCACCGACCCAATGGCAATAAGAGAATGCGATGTGTGTGTGTGGTTCATCGTTCATGCCACGTGTCTCCTTTCCTTTGCGGCTATTCGATGAAAGGAAAGTTTCATGTCACGATTAAAGGAATTTTGTATTCGAAGAAAGGAAAGTTTCAGACCACAATTAATTAAGGATTTCTATATTTCGTCAATACATTCAAAGTATCAAGTATTTCAAAAAGTATAAGTATTGAATAGTTTTATATTTACAAACTATTAAATATTTCCCAATAAAAAAATCTATTTTTACTTTTGGCATATTCCTGTTACAAACAGATAAGATATATATTTTTAGCCAAATAATTGTATATTCATATAATATTTTATTTATACAATATTTTTATCTTTCTTTCATGTCATTTATTATATTTCATTTTTCATTTTAATAATTTAATTAATTGTGTATAAATTATCTGGGATCAAATTTAGATCTTTTTTCTTTCATATCATTTGTTATATTTCATTTTTTTCTTTTAATAATTTAATTAACCGTGTATAAATTTGTTGTGATCAAATTTAGATTTTTTTTAATAGATTTAACGTGTGTTGTGATATATGTATATTATATTTTTATACAATTACTTGCATACAATATTAGTATTAAATTAATAAAATTAAAATCGGGATAAAAGATTTTGATTATGAAATTCGCAGTGTCGTGTGGTCCCCACTTTGTCTCTAACGATGTCGTTTTCAACTTCCAGACTGAACTAATGAACAACGCCAACCTCCTTCAGCTCCATGCCATAGCCACTGCGATCTTCTCCCCCCTTTACTTTCTATGGGCACAATAATAATAAAAAAAACTAATATAAATAACAATTAAAAACTTTATACACAAAGACACACAACATAACAAAATTGAGTTGATTAAGCAATTTCAAAGGGTAAGAATACTTTTCCATGTTAATAATCTGCTAGAATGTAGTTAAAATTGAGTTGATTCCCTTCCAAGCCTAACTCACCTGAAATTTATGATAAGTATGTACTCCTCGTTAGATCAAAGACTGGTATTTTCGCTATTGTTGTTGTAACCAAAAACTGATGAAATTGCTGGCAAATAGAAAGGAAGAGAGAGTATATAGAAATCAATATTAAAAAACAGTATGCAACACCTTGTCATTCATTCATCAAAGGGATAAGAAAAAATACTTAGGAAAATAAATATATTACCTTTAGGTTTTCTCTTAAACCTCCATACCAGAAATATATGGATTCCAAGGCAGATCAGCCCCACCACAATAGCTAATATTATCCAAATTTTGGTCTTTTTCTCCCCATCACCTGTATTTGAAAACAGAGAAATCATATGTTGTAATTATAACCTGACAATCAGGGAAAATTGTGAGAGCTTGTTTGAAATCTGAAGTGATGTTTCCCTTCCCATCATATTCATGCATAGACAACAAATTAACAGATATTCTCCTCCCATATGTAATATGGGAAGATTTTCTTATTTAAACAACAAATCAACAACACCACCAAAAAAACAAAAAAAAAAACATTAGATACCAAGCTGTGAAAGAAAAAGAAAAAGAAAGAAGAAAATACCTTTGGGGGGATTGTGGGTTATGACAGCGATGTCGTTTTGATGAACAAAGCCATTCACAAATTCTTCGGCCATAGAGAAAAATACTCGCAGAGGAAAGGAAGGTTAAAAAAAATTAGATACGAAGCTGTCGTGAAAGAAAAAAAAAAGAAAAAAAAAAGGAAATACCTGAGGTCAATGTGTTGCGGTAAAAACTCGTCCTCAGCAACTTGCAGGCATGGAGCCGGAATCGTCTGCATGAAGGAAGAAACAAAAAAAATAAAAGGAAAAGAGAAGAAGATTCAGAAGAAAAAGAAAATACCTTTGGGGGGATTATGGGTTATGACAGCGATGCCGTTTTGATGAACAAAGCCATTCACAAATTCTTCAGCCATAGCGGAAAATACTCGCAGAGAAAAGGAAGGTTAAAAAAAATTAGATACGAAGCTGTCATGAAAGAAAAAAAAAAAGAAAAAAAGAAGGAAATACCTGAGGTGAATGTGTTGCGGTACATAGAGCCGGAATCGCCTGCATGAAGGAAGAAACAAAAAGAATAGAAGGAAAAGAGAAGAAGATTCAGAAGAAAAAGAAAATACCTTTGGGGAGATTGTGGGTTATGACAACGATGTCGTTTTGATGAACAAAGTCATTCACAAATTCTTCAGCCATAGCGGAAAATACTTGCAGAGAAAAGGAAGGTTAAAAAAAATTAGATACGAAGCTGTCGTGAAAGAAAAAAAAAAAGAAAAAAAGAAGAATATGCCTAAGGTGAATGTGTTGCGGTAAAAACTCGTCCTCAGCAACTTGCGGGCATGGAGTCAGAATCGCCTGCATGAAGGAAGAAACAAAAAGAATAAAAGGAAAAGAGAAGAAGACTCAGAAGAGAAAGATGAAGAAAGAGAAAATTGAGGGATAAAATGCAATAATGGAGAAAACTCAGGAGAGAGAAGAAAGAGTAAGTATTAAGCGGAATTAAATGAGTCGTTAAATCTGCTAATTAGGAAGCGACATGTGGCGAAGGCAACAAAAGAGTATTAAGCGGAATTAAATGAGCCGTTAAATCCGTCAATTAGAAAGCGACATGTGGCGAAGGCAACAAAAAAATGATGGAGTGAAGAAGGAGAAACGGCAAGGTATAGGAAAAAAATAAAACTACACGCGTCAATCCTACAAAATTTCCAAAATTTCAATTCTATTAACCGGAGCGGGACACATGTCGCAGCCTCAGCCATGGGCATTTTAGTATATTCATCATACTCCAACCTTAGTATATAGATATTGATTGATTGCATTTTTTACTCTTAACTTTTATAATTTTTTGATAAATTTCACTTGAACAAATTAATTTAAGATTCTTTTTCTCAAATTATTAAAAATGTGTGAATTTTATCTTCTGCCGTCTTCCTTTTGAAATAATTACATTGTTTATTTCTAACTTTTTAATTTTTGAAATTTTTTTACCCAACATTTTTTATTTTTTAACAAATTTTGTCCTTAACTATTTTTTTTTTTGGTAAACTATACTCATAACTTTTGTTTATTAATAAATGAATGACAAATGATAAAATTCACAATTTTTTTAAAAATTATGGGTAAAATATGTGGAATTAATTTTAAGAAAAAAATCATCAAAATATTAAAAAAAATAAAGGTAAAAAGTGCAATTAAAAATATAATTTATTCTTTTTTTTTTATCTTAAACAACAATGTTAGAGTAATGTAGCATTGAAACCTCATCCATTAAAACTTTTTAAAACCTCTTTGAAGTATATTAGGAACCTCATTCATTAATATTTTTAAAACCTCTTTGAAGTATATTAGGAACCTCATTCATTAATACTTTTAAGAAGCTCTTTGAAGTAAATTAGGAAGTGAGTCAAAGAATAGAGTTCCTTTATCAAATCACACATTTGAAAGGAAACAATAGTTAGTTTTTATTAGGAGCGTTCAAAAAATCAAGTTATATAAAATCAATTCGTAACTAACTATATCCAAATTACTTTAAATTCATTTTAATGCATTGGTTTGAAATTCAAATCCAATTTTTTAGATTTTAAATCCAATTCAATTATTTGGATACGTTATTTTATTGGATTTTTAGATTTTAAAGCATCCCTCAAAAATTAACTCTCGTCAAGGTTGAAAAAAAAAGGTAATTATTTTACCAACATTAGTTGAAATTATTTTTCAGTCGACATCGACTGTGACTATTTGTATATAGACGTTTGCCAGAGTTTTTTTGTTCAACGTCAGTTGATGATGTTTCTCAGGCAACATCGGTCGAGACTATTTTTTGGACAATACTGACTAGTTTTTTTTAGCCGACGTTGATCAGAGTTATTTTTTGTTGATGTCATATAGAGTTTTTTAACCAACGTTGATTGATGATTTTTTTTCGTTTGATGTTGTCTAGGTTTTTTCCAATGTTAGTTGAAACTATTTTTCGTCAATGTCAACTTATGATATTTTTTGTCCAACATGAGTCGAGTCTAGCTTTTGATCGATGTCAACTTATGAAATAGCTTTTGGTTGGAGCTATTTCGTCCAATTTTTTTTTCTGCAATTGATGTCAGTCGAGACTATTGTTTCGTCGCGTCGGCTACAACTTTTTTTTTTTCGTCGATTCCAATCAAGAATATTTTTTGGTTGATGCCATTTTTCAATCTATGTTGACTAGGGTTTTGTTGGCCAATGTCGGTTGGTGATGTTTCTTGGAGACATCAACCAGAGTTTTATGGCCAACGTTGGTCTGGAATATTTGTTTACTAATTTTGTCTAGGATTTTTTTTGTTGACGTCGTCTCGGGATATTTTTCCAGCCAATATTGGTTAAAGTTTTTTCAACTCATTGAGACTAATTTTTGTCCAACATCATAATAAATCATTTTTCTATTAGTCTCTCAATTTTTTTAAAATTTTCTCCATTCTCTCATTCTCATTGTGTTCATGATTTCATAATTTATAAGGGTTTTTTAATGTCAAAAATTATTTTTTAAAAAATTTATTTTTAAAAAATGATTTATGATGATTTTAAACTGTCAAATTATTTTACTTGAATGATTTGGTAGTCATTGTGTTTTTTTTTACATATTCTATTATATATATATATATATATATATATATATATTACGATTTTAAACTATCACAAATGATTTTAAAATAATTAAAAATTACAAAATGACATAAAAATAATAAAATTATAATTTATTTAAAAGATAATTAAAAATTTTGATAAATATATAAAAGATAAAAATGGAAGAAAATATAAAAAAATTAAAGTTAGAAACTAAATGTTAGTTTAAGTAAAATGTCAAAAAATATTAAATTAAAAAAAATTATTTCAGTTAAAAATTAACCAACATATCTTATTAAACATGATTTATCTATTATGATCAGACAGCTACACGTCTAAGTTAAAGAGTTTGTGATTCACAAGTGCTACACGTCTAAGTTAAATCTATTATGATCAGACAGCTACATATCACCTATTTTTTTTTGGCTAAACGTGATTTCTTTTGTTTGGAGCTTATCATGCATGCACTTATAATTAAGGCCGAGCTAATTTATCAATATTATACACGGTCATACTAAAAAAAATATAGGGAAAAATAGTTATTTTACCCTTAAAATCTGAAATTAATTCAAAGCAAAATGGTTACTGATATTCTTTTATGAAACATATGGTTAAATTAATTTCAAGTTGATATTATATAATTGATGTTTAATTTGGTTAAAATTTAGATCCAAATAAGAGAAATAATTATACTACAATCCAACTGTAACTCTCATTCAGTCATTCTCACCCTGCTGTGTAACAACTGTATCCCAAACCACATACTGTTAAAATTTAGACGAAACAACTTTGTCCCTACCACAAACTAATTAAGGAGAAAAAGAGGTATAAAAAAAATCACATTTCAATCGTACGAACTAAGAATGGTCGAATATATAGAAGATGTTTAGTAAAACTAGTGGATACATTAGTTGAAATCTGAAAAATTATTAGAAGTTGAAAACGGAAAATTTAGATGTAAGTCGATAAATTATCTGGCTAAACCAAAAGTATTTAGTAAAATAAAATGTTAAACTAGTTGAAAAATATAAGGATGTAAAAAGGCACATTGACTCAGTTGATGATAACTTACTTTGGTAATTATGTATATTTTCAAGTAAATATCACTTGTCATAGTTTAACTTATTTCAAATAATTTATCAACTTAAAAGAAAGGATAATATTTTTAAAATTTTATTGAATGAAATAGGATAATATAAATATATTTATAATATAATATTACTGATTTTATATTATCATAGAAATGATAATTTCAAGAGAGTGAGAAAGTGTTAGAGCATTAACAATTTATAAACATAAAAAGTCTAAAAGAGAAATTTTAATAATATAACGATGATAAAAATGAGAAAATGACTATATTAGGAGATCAATTAAGTATAAAATGCTACATAAAATAGATTTTAATAAAATCCTAGAAATTAGAGAAATAAACCCCTTTTCTGAATAATTATATTTTCATCAAACAAACTTTTAAGTTGGTCAAATAAATCAAAGGCTGGCTTACTTAATTACCTTAATGATCACACTCATAATCATATTAATTTAATTTAATTTTGCCATAGAAAAACATAATAAATTTGTAAAATATTTTAGTGATTAAGGTAACTAAATATTCAGCAGAGATATAAATATTTTTTTATGCTGAGAAATATAAATATTTAAGTATTAATATAATAAGTTAAGGAATTTGAAACAGTTTGTTAATATCATTTTTTATTATAAATTTTATTTTATTTTTCTTGACAAGAACATCCATTATTATATACTCTTTCTTATGCTGTGAGATATAAATATTTATTCTTTTTTTTTTATCTTAAACAACAATGTTAGAGTAATGTAGCATTGAAACCTCATCCATTAAAACTTTTAAAAACCTCTTTGAAGTATATTAGGAACCTCATTCATTAATACTTTTAAGAAGCTCTTCGAAGTAAATTATTCATTGATACTTTTAAGAAGCTCTACGAAGTAAATTAGGAAGTGAGTGAAAGAATAGAGTTCCTTTATCCAATTACACATTTAAAAGGAAACAATAATTAGTTTTTATTAGAGTGTTCAAAAAGTCAGGTTATATAAAATCAATTCGTAACCAATTATATCTAAATCATTTTAAATTCATTTTAATGGATAGGTTTGAAATTCGAATCCAATTTTTTAGATTTCCAATTCAATTATTTGAATATGTTATTGAGTTTTATTGGATTTTTAAATTTTAAAGCATCCCTCCAAAAATAACTCTGGTCAAAGATTGAAAAAAAAGTAATTATTTTGCTAACATTAGCTGAGACTATTTTTCAGCCGATGTCGACTGCGATTATTTGTAGATAGATGTTGGCTAGAGTTTTTTTGTTCAACTTTATTTGATGATGTTTCTCAGGCAACATCGGTCGAGACTATTTTTCGGACAATGCCGACTAAATTTTTAAAGCCGACGTTGGTTAGAGCTATTTTTTGTTGTTGTCATCTAGAGTTTTTTTAACCAACGTTGATGATGCTTTTCAGCTGATGCTTTTTTTGGTTGATGTCAGCTAGATTTTTTTTCAATGTTGGTCTAAACTATATTTTTGGACAATGTCAACTTATGATATTTTTTGTCCTACATCAGTCAAGTCTAGCTTTTGGTCGATGCCGATGAGGGTTTTTTGCAATCAATGTTAGTCGAGACTATTTTTTGGTCATGTCAGCTACGATTTTTTTTTCGTCGACATCGGTCAAGACTATTTTTTTGTTAAGGCTATTTTTCAATCTATGTTGACTAGGATTTTTTTGGTCAACGTCGGTTGGTGATGTTTCTTGGAAACATCATCTTGGGTTTTATTGTTGGCATTGGTTTGAGATATTTGTTTACTGGTGTTGTTTAGGATTTTTTTGGTCGACGTCGCCTAGGAATATTTTTTCAGCTGATATTGGTTAGAGTTTTTTTAACATAATGTCAGTTGAGACTAGTTTTTGTCTAACGTCGGCTAGTTTTTTTTTTGGATGACATTGACCAGTGATGTTTGGCTGACATCGATTGTTCATGTTTTTAGTTATCAACATCGGCCAATAATATTTTTTGGTCGACCTTGGTGAAAAAATAGTCTTGGACGACCTCATCGAAAAATAACTTTAACTGAAGTCAACAAAAAAAAAGTGAGTAGTCAATGTCAGCCAAAAATAGCTTTGGTCGATGTTGGCAGAAAGCATAATTGGCTAATGCCAAGCATATAAAACCTAATAGATGTTAGCTAAAAAAATAGTCTCGATTGATATCGACAAAAAAAATTCTAACCATCATCAGCAAAAAAGTAACATTGACCAACATCGGCAAAAAAAATCAGTCATTGTGTGCCAAAAATTAGTTATGGTCAATGTCAGCAAAAAATAACCTTGGTTGACGCCAACTGAAAAAAAAAACTCTAAATAATGTCAGCTGAAAAATAACCTTAGTTGATATCAACAAAAAAAGATCTTAGTTGAAACCAATAAAACAATAGCTTTGACCAACAACAGCAGAAAATGTTGATGGAAAAAGGTTAAAAACATTCTTTACTCTCAACATTTTTATGATCTTTTCTTTTATTTTAAATTAATTTAAATATATTTTTTATCTTTAAAATTTGGATAATCATTTTTTTACTCCATTTTTTTATTAGTCTCTCAATTTTTTTAAAAAATTTACTTCATTCTCTCATTCTCATTGTGTTCATGATTTCACAATTTATAAGGGTTTTTTAATGTCAAAATTTATTTTTTTAAAATTTATTTTTAAAAAATGATTTATGATGATTTTAAACTACCAAATTATTTTAGTTGAATGGTTTGGTAGTCATTGTTTTTTTACATATTCTAATTATTTTTTATATATTTTTGACGATTTTAAACTATCACAAAATATTTTTACTGAAGTTAAATTAAAAAATATTTCTAACCATGAAAATATAATTTGTAACACTATTAACACAAAGAATATGAGAGCGTAAAAGTATATTTTTGAAAATTTAAAGTTCAAAAAAATTCTTTTTTTTTAAAAGACTAAAAAAATAATAATCCAAAAGGCTAAAATCATTTTTAAGACTTCTAGATTCTTATATACTGTTTTGCGAGTTGTAAAAGAGAAAAATGACCGAATTTTTTAAGGAAGCATATATTCATCACTTTTTTTGTTTGACGACGGAAAGGTAAAAATAACAATTAAAGATTTGGAGTTTTTGCTTTTAAGGAAGCATAGGTTCATTACTTAACTAAAGCAAAATTGACCAACTATATATTTATTATTCCCCTGGTTGAAGCTGAATTCATTTTAATTTGGAAGAGATTTGCCGTAAAATGTTAATTATATATTTTATTTAACATTTTAAATTTAAAAGTATTTTTTCTCTATTTTTTTTATATAAAATTGTTTCTCTATTCTTATCGACTTGTTATTGCACATCCATGGAAATTTAAAGAGCATATCAACATTCTCGTAATTCATGTGTAACCTCTTCCATGCATATGTCTTGGCATGATGAAGAACGAAAACTTATTAACAAAAAAAACTACAAAACTACAAAACCATATATATATATATATATATATATATATATATTTCGAAAGTGGCATTAGCCTAAAAGACACGTACATAGTCCAAACTCCGGGAAGCTTTAAAATCCTCAGCGTCAATGGATTCCCATGCACAGCTAGCCATGACATATATATTAGGCAAATTGTTGTTCCATTGCAAGATATTTTACGTACTAAATGATGCTGTGATCCAGTGATTTTTTAATCTACTTGCAATGTGTAATCATATATATGTCATTTGATTGTTGATTAATCAACTGCTCTCTAAAGAGTATCTCACCATTTTAAAAGAGCCAAATCCACATCTATCACTGCATTTATTTTTTCTCTGACACACATCACAAAGATTATCAAAAACAAAATTCTACCACATATGATATCAAAATTAAACAACAAAACGAAATAAATAACCCAAAGCAAGACGTTTAATTTCGCTTTATTCAACAAGCATTTAATTAATAACAAAGACAAGTTTACATTTTATTTCCACCTTACATATGTACAATTGCAAGCAATCGCACGGCTTGATATTATTCTTAAAACATCTTTCATTTAATTGAACTTTATATTTAAGTACTCTATTTATTTATAATATCAAGTTTTAATAAAAAAACATTTTAGAGATGATCTTATTATTTTACTTTAAATTAGTAAAATTAAATAATTTCAATTAACTTTCTTTATAAAGTTAATTTTATTTTACTTACATATGAATTGAAAAAAGTATAAATTATTAATAAATTTAATATGTTTAGCTAAGTTAACTATTAGATGGTGTGAATTAATTGAAGGACTTATATATATAAAACCATAGGTAGTATTACCCATGTATGTGCAATTGCAAGCAACCCCAATGGTTGGGAGTCATATATATAATATAACATCCCCTCCATTCTACATGTTACACCATATTTCCCACATCATTTCCTTTATTCAGTATTTGTTCATATACTAGTAATTAAAAATGCCAGAGCCAATTAAGATTTCTTGCTCCCTAACCAGCCCAAAGCATGTTTAATTAACACCACTATTAATCAAAGTCTCTTCAGTTGCACTCAGCAGCACCAAACCCTATCCTCCCACCCTCAACATCATACACGACCTCTAGTGTTTTTTGTTGCACATTCCCAAATATCGTAATATCATTCTCATTCCCATTTGCAGCAAAAGCCAAACACACTTGTTGCGCACTTACCACATAGAATATCCCCACCAATGGCAACTCCACCGTGACGCCACCGGCAAATTCAAAATCTATCTTCGGAACTGAAATCTCCTTATACCCACTGAAATCATAACACGTGTCAAATAGGCCGTCCTCGTTGGCAACGGGGTACTTCTCCATACCCTGCCGAAATGCCGACCGGAGCGCGGCGTACGCGGTCGGGGCCAGCCGCGTGATCACGGTGCCGGAGTCGATGATGGAGCCACCGGCGGAGAAGGTGGAGGAGGAGACAGCAGGGAGCTTGGTGCCGCCAACGGAGATGCCGACGATGTCGAGACCGTAGAAGGTGTTGTCGCCGGAGATTGTGGACAAGGGAGTGTATTTGAGGTTAGCATTGGTGGCGGCGGAAGCGCCGAAGGTGAGGTGGCCAAGGGAGCTGGAGGTGGAGGGGAGACAGTAGGAGAAAATTTTGTTGTAAATTGAGGAGGTTTGTTGGACAAAGGAAATGGGGTGGCGGCCGAGGCCGATGAGGCCGTCGGAGCCACTGAAGAGGCCCTCGTTGTCTTGGCCGCAGCCGAAGAGGAAGTCGTCGACGATGTCGGTGGCGGTGATGGTAAGGCGCTCCTGACTCAAGAAGCCGACGGAGGTGGAATTGTCACCGTATTGGATACCATATATGCATGCATTCGTGGATGAGGAGCATACTGACTTAATTCCTGCATGGAAAAAAAATTAATTAAATAATAATATAATCAAATATTGCAACCCTTTCTCGTTGAAAAATGATTAAATGATCTTCATCACACATGGTTTCTAATTAATCATCACATAACATATAATTAAGAATTATAATATAATTTTTTCTCATAGATTGAACAAATTAAATACACATCTCATTTAAGATTTGGTTGGGACAAGGACACTTGTTAATATACTACCTAATCATTTTACTTTTTGTCACATTATGCAAAGTTGGAGAAATTATTAAAACAAATATTATTAATTTTTAATATATATATATATATATATATATATATATATATATATATAGAGAGAGAGAGAGAGAGAGAGAGAGAGAGAGAGAGAGAGAGAGAGAATTTGTTTACATACTGTATTAGATAAACCAGTATCTTGATTTTCACTTTTTTTTTTTAATTTTTCATCAAGTAAGCAACCGTCTAAATAGTTACATCTATATTTGGATTTGTGATATTGTAAAATTATGGTTGTTTTCTATCTAAACATTTGATGGTATCAGACTATATAAGTACCTCAGTAATCCTAATAATTTAAATATTTTCTTCATTAATTTCTGTATTCAAAAGTACAGATTTACCCGCAGAAGTGAGTTGAGTGCAGAGGGAAGATGTGCATGTGATATTGATATACGATGAAGACTTTGATGGATCAAAGATTGCATCTTGCTGCTTGTAGCAAGAACCAGCACAGGGTTCACACTGAGTCCATGTAAGATCACTACCTGTGTCAAAAACAAGTGACAAGTCCCTCTTGGGTGTACCAAGACCAACAACAACAAAATAGTTTGCAGACCCAATAAGGCTACCAGACTTGGCGGGTAGGGTAGTTGAATCCAATTCCTTCACACTATTTTCTCGACCCAAATTCTTAGAGAGCCTGGACTGAATATACTTTACCCTTTCATTGTCTAGGTTCATAATATCAGTGGGTGATATTGTAGTCTTTGCTTTGCCATTATGATTTAGTTGGGAGCATGGGCCATGTTTGTGTACCACTTCTAATGATGCTTTCCTTTTAGGACCTAAATTAGAATTAGTGTTGCCAAATCATTGATTGTTAATCAACCATCATATTATAGTGAATAATCAAAATTGATTTAACATAAGGATATGACTTGAAAGAGTCCTTAAGAGAAAACACACAGCTAAAAGTTAAAAGGAAACCAGATTTTAATGATTGTGTAATTTATTACATATTTATATGCATTTTTTATGATATCAATTATTAATTTTTTCAATCAATAAATATAATTCTACATTTTATCGAGTACACGTCAATTATATCTAGGTTTGGTATGCAGCTAGATAAAAATTCCTTGTTAATTTTTAGTTGAAATTTATTAATAAAAAAAATATTTTTGAATGCTTTACGTTTTATTTAATAATTTTCTCTTCTAATTTTAAAGTAAGTCTCACTAAAGTTGATGATTTTTTTTTTAAAAAAAAGTATAAAGAGTGGTAGAGAGAGTATATTAACATTCCTCTTCAATTATAATAAGAGTCTATCTTCAATACTTCATTTTAAAATATTTACTTGATTGTTATCTTAAGTTATCAAAGAAAAACTCTAGTTATTATTGAAAAACATAATAAAAAAACACCTATAAATTTTGCATTTTAGCCATGTTAATTTGAGGGGGTGAGAGGATACACAAGGAATTGAAGATTGAATTGACCTTTGGCAGAAGAGCTGCAAGAAGATGATGGAAATAGAGAGTTGAGGTGAACAAAATGATATTGACGAAGATTGTTGCTTTCCTTTGTTGCTTGAAAGGCAAAGCTCTTCTCCAAGGAGGAGATGCAAAACAAAAGTGCAAACGATGCTAAGAGGAAAGAAGACATTTGGATGTGCATGTCAACTGAAGATTAATAGCTAATATATAAGCCTGGTTATACAACAACTTCAAGGAATACTTGGTCTTTATAGGCTAATTCGTTGATCGGGTCCAAATATGTAGATTATTAATTCTTGAACGTCACTTGATAAATATGTATACCAAAATACACTACTTCATTAATATTAAGCTTGTTATTCTTGATCAATGTCAACACTATTGCTTTGGATTGTTATCACAATATGTATGGCATTTAATTAGCGATAATGAGATTAATTATTGATGAGAATTAGTCACACCAAAAGCCTATTACTTCTTCTCAAAGATGTATTATATGAAAATTGAACCTAAATCTTTTTTACAAAATCAACTTATATTTTCAATTGAACTATAATTATTGAGTTTCCTTAAACTTTATACAAACAAATGCAAGTATGTACACAAATATATGTATGCATTTTTACATAAAAATCTTTTTTTCAATGTATATAAAATATATTTTCACTTTAAGTTGTCAATATTTGTTTATTGACATAATTTACTTTTTAAAAAATAATGTCTTAAACTTAAGTCATAAAAATAAATAATAATAACTTTATTTTAAAAAGTAAATAAACTTATTCATCTTGACTGTAATTAGCAAATGGTTGTCTAAAGTGAAAATTACTATGTAATTATGACTTATTTATATTATACACACAACTCATCTACAACTATAATCTTTTATGTAACACGGGCATATTTAGAATTGTTCAAAAACATGTCACTCTCTAACTCAATTGGATCCAAATTAAATGGACTCAAATACATTGAACAATCTATTTTAACCTTTTCATACACATGTTGGATCATGGATTTTAATTTTTAAACTAATTGACCTGGGAATCTAACTTGTTAACTCATCGATTAATATTAAAATAATAATTATATACATATATTTAATTTTAAAAAAAATATTATTGATAATAATCAGTATACATAGTTCTTATTAAAAAAAATAATATAACAGTTGTATGAAATTCTTTAAATATATCCTAGTGTAAAATTTAAAAAAAATTGGACATAAGACAGTTTCCACCGCAATATACCCAACCAATCCGATCGACTAACCTGACTTGACTTTTGTTTGTACAAAGTGAGTTGACTCTTTGATCCTCAAAAGTAAGCAAGCTCAAGCTTGTAGATCGGAGAAGACCTTGGGCTTTTGAATGGAGGTTTTGCCGTGTTGGTGGGGTAACGTTCTTCAATCACATTATTTTCTATTTATTAAATTTTGGTTTAAATATAATTTTAACCTGGTGATTTAACTTTTTAAAATTTTAAAGCTTCCCTTCGAAAAAAACTCTGGTAAAGGTCGAAAAAAAAGGTAATTATTCTGCCAACATTAACTGAGACTATTTTTAAGTCGATGTCAACTACGACTATTTATAGATAGACGTCAGCCAGAGGTTTTTTGTTCAACGTCAGTTGTTGATGTTTCTTAGGCCACATTGGCTGAGACTATTTTTCGGATGATGCCGACTAGATTTTTTTAGCCGATGTTAGTTAGAGTTATTTTTTTCGATGTCATTAGAGTTTTTTAACCAACGTCGATTGATGATGCTTTTCGGCTGATGCTTTTTTCGGTTGATGTCGGCTAGGTTTTTTTTCCAATGTTGGTCGTAACTATTTTTTGGTTGATGTCAACTTACTATATTTTTCGTCCAACATCAGTCGAGTCTAGCTTTTGCTCGATGCCGATGAGAGTTTTTGCAATCGATGTCAGTCGAGACTATTTTTTGGTCGCGCCAGCTATGATTGTTTTTTTTGTTGTTGACATCGGTCAAGACTATTTTATGGTTGAGGCTATTTTTCATTCTATGTTGACTAGGGTTTTGTTGGCCAACGTCGGTTGGTGATGTTTCTCGAAGACATCAACCAGGGTTTTATGGTCGACATTGGTCTATGATATTTGTTTAATGGTGTTGCACCTAAGATTTTTTTGGTCGATGTAGCCTAGGAATATTTTTTCAGTCGATATTGGTTAGATTTTTTTCAACTCAATGTCGGTTGAGACTAGTTTTTGTCTAACGTCGGCTAGTTTTTTTTTGGGCAACATTGGCCAGTGATGTTTGGTTGACATCGACCGTTAATGTTTTCTTATCAACATCAGCCAAAAATATTTTTTGGTCGACCATGGTGAAAAAATAGTCTTGGACGACCTCATCGAGAAATAACTTTAGCTGAAGTCAGGAAAAAAAAAGTGATTGGTCAATGTCAGCCAAACATCAGTGGCCGATGTAAACCAAAAATAGCTTTGGTCGTTGTCAAGCAGAAAGTATCATTGGCTAATGCTGAGCATATAAAACCTAGTCAGCGATAGCTGAAAAATAGTCTCGTCTGACATTGAAAAAAAAAGTCCTAACCATCATCAGCAAAAATGTAACATTGACCAACATTGGCAAAAAAATCATAGTCATTGTGTGCCAAAAATTAGCTATGGTCAATGTCAGCAAAAAAAATCCATGACCAATGTTGGTAAAAAAAAGCCTTGGTCAACGCCAACTGAAAAAGAAAGTTCTAACTAATGTGAGCTAAAAAATAACCTTGGTTGATGTCAACAAAAAAAAATCTTAATTGACACCAATAAAATAATAGCTTTGACCAATACCAATAAAAAAATCTTAACCAAAATCGATCATAAAATAGTATCGATCGACAAGGATTGAAAAAAATCCTACTATATGTTGATCGAAAAAGGTTAAAAACATTCTTTATTCTCAACATTTTTATGTTCTTTTTCTTTTATTTTAAATTAGTTTAAATATATTTTATATCTTTTAAATTTTGATAATTATTTTTTTACTCCACTTTTTATTAGTCTCTCAATTTTTTGAAAATTTACTTTGTTTTCTCATTCTGATTGTGTTCATGATTTTTTAATGTCAAAATTTATTTTTAAAAAATTATTTATGATGATTTTAAACTGCTAAATCATTTTTCTTGAAGGGTCTGTAGTCATTGTTTTTTTACATATTCTAATTATTTTTTTATATATATTGACAATTTTAAATTATCACAAATTATTTTTACTGAAGTTAAATTAAAAAATATTTCTGACAACAAAAACTGATATAATTTGTAACACTATTAACACAAATAAAATGAGAGACTAAAAGTATATTTTTGAAAACTTAAATTTCTAAAAAAATAATTTTTTTAAAAGACTTAAATAATAATAATAATCCAAATTTAAAAGAAAAATCATTTTTAAGACTTCTAGATTCTTATATACTGTTTTGGGAGTTGTGAAAGAGAAAAATGACCGAATTTTTTAAGGAAGCATATATTCATTACTTTTTTTGTTTGACGACGGAAAGGCAAAAATAACAATAAAAGATTTGGAGTTTTTGCTTTTAAGGAAGCATAGGTTCGATCGACTTGTTATTGCACATCCATGGAAATTTAAAGAGCATATCAACATTCTCGTAATTCATGTGTAACCTCTTCCATGCATATATCTTGGCATGATGAAGAACCAAAACTTATTAACAAAAAAAACTAAAAAACTATATAGTCCAAACTCCGGGAAGCTTTAAAATCCTCAGCGTCAATGGATTCCCATGCACAGCTAGCCATGACATATATATTAGGCAAATTGTTGTTCCATTGCAAGATATTTTACGTACTAAATGATGCTGTGATCCAGTGATTTTTTAATCTACTTGCAATGTGTAATCATATATATGTCATTTGATTGTTGATTAATCAACTGCTCTCTAAAGAGTATCTCACCATTTTAAAAGAGCCAAATCCACATCTATCACTGCATTTATTTTTTCTCTGACACACATCACAAAGATTATCAAAAACAAAATTGATCTACCATATATGATATCAAAATTAAACAACAAAACGAAATAAATAACCCAAAGCAAGACCTTTAATTTCGCTTTATTCAACAAACATTTAATTAATAACAAGGACAAGTTTACATTTTTTTTTCCACCTTACATATGTACAATTGCAAGCAATCGCACGGCTTGAGAGTCATATATTCACCCCTCCATTCTTCTTCATGCTACAAATTATATTATATTTAATTCCCACATTTTTGTTTTCCTTTTTTTTCTATTGCCACTGTTACGTACACTTTGCAATAAAAGGAACAACAATAATTATGAAAGCCTAGAGCCAATTAAGATTGATTTTTCTCTAACTAGCCCAAAGCATATGTTTAATCTTAATCACTTGCAGCCACCAGCACCAAACCCAATTCTTCCACCACCAACATCATACACAACCTCTATTGTTTTCTGCTGCACGTTCCCATATATAGTAACATCACTATCGTCACCATTTGCAGCAAAAGCCAAGCAAACTTGCTTGGCACTGGCCACGTAGAGTATCCCTTGCGGCGGAAGCTGCACCGTGACGCCGCCGGCGAAGGAAAAATCTATCTTGGGAATAGAAAAGACCTCGTAGCCGCTGAGATCATAACACGTGTCGAGTATGGAGAGTTCCCCGGCGGAGGGGTATTTGGACATGCCTTGCCTGAAGGCGGAGCGGAGGGCGGTGTAGGCGGTGGGGGGGAGGCGGGTGATCACGGTGCCGGAGTCGATGATTGCACCGCCGGTGGAGAAGGTGGAGGAGGAGACTGGGAGTTTGGCGCCGCCCACGGAGATGCCGGTGATGTCGAGGCCGTAGAAGGAGGAGCCGCGGGAGATGGTGGAGAAGGGGGTGTACTTGACGTAGGAAGTGGTGGTGGTGCCGAAGGAGAGGCGGCCGGTGGAGCTGGAGGTGGCGGGGAGGCAGTAGGAAAAGATTTTACGATATACGGCGGCGGTTTGTTGGACGAAGGAGATGGGGTGGCGGCCGAGGCCGATGAGGCCGGCGGAGCCACCAAAGAGGCCCTGGTTGTTTTGGCCGCAACCGAAGAGGAAGTTGTCGACGATGTCGGTGGCGGTCACGGAGAGCCGCTCGCGGCTGAAGTAGCCAACGGAGAACGAACTGTCACCGTACTGGATGCCGTATATGCATGCTTTTGTGGAGGCTGAACATCCCGGCTCATTCCCTGCAAACATTCATAATTAATTTCTTAATTTGTTTTCATTAATAAAAAATTTAAATTTAAAACTTTTTTTCTTTATCATGAAAACAATCTTTATATAATCAAATTAATTCAAAATTATGTTAAGTTTAACTTTAATCTAAGATAAATACTGTACAAAATAATAATATGTAATTTAATTCATTGATTGAGAATGTAAAAAATCAGTAATCACGTATCTAAATTAAATTCTTAAATATAAGCTAACTACCGTTGGAGTGTGATTTTCTTACTCAGAAAACACTTGAGAGGAAACTTGTCGTAATTGTTTACTTTTGTGGCACAATATATATATGAAGTTATTAACCAATGTAGTTATCTTTTGAAAGTGGGAAGTGAGCTTGGTCATTATTTGAAATAATATATTTACTAGTTGATTCATATAAGTTAACCATTGATAGGAAAAAAGCGACTTTAATCTTCAATTGGCAGGGAAAATCGTTTTCTAACTAGTGGAAGAACCAAATTATGTCTTTATTAAATAAGTGACGGTGGGAATACAAAATATATACAATAACAAATTGAAATATGAGACGAAAGAAAAATGTATTGCATTTCTATCAACTCAAGTAGCCCAAACGACCAAACATTAATTAAATATTTAGTGTATATTTGGATTTCTAAATTTTAGAATCATCATTGTTTTCTATCTAAACATATAATTCAATGGTATCAAAGACGCAAGTCCCTTGGCAATCTTGAGTCAAAATGTTTCTTCTATATGTAAAACACATATAACCATCATTTTGTGGCTAATTAAGTTTCCAGCACATATAATAATAATCTTGAAATGTTGAGAATCAAATTAATATTTACCTGTAGCAGTAGAGAGCTGGGTGCAAAGCGTAGATGTGCATGTAATATTGGAATATGATGTAGACTTTGATGGATCAAAGATAGCATCTTGTTGCTTGTAGCAAGAACGAGCACATGGTTCACACTGAGTCCAAGTGAGATCACTGCCAGTGTCAAAGATGAGTGACAAGTCCCTCTTGGGTGTTCCAAGACCAACAACCACAAAGTAATTCCCAGACCCAATAAGGCTACCAGACTTGGCTGGTAGTGTAACTGAGTCCAATTCACTCACACTACTATCTTGGCCCAAGTTCTTTGAGATCCTTGAGTTAATGTACTTAACCCTTTCTTTGTCTTGGTTCAGAATCTCACTGTGTGGTGTTGTAGACTTTGCTTTGCCATCATGATTATTCAGTTGGGAGCATGGCCCATGTTTGTGTACCACTTCTAATGATGCTTTTCTTTTGGGACCTGAATTAGAGAATTGGACAATTGGTGGTGTTAAATCATTGATGGTTAACCATCATGCTAAAGCAAGAATAACAAGTTTGATAACATAAAGAGTTGACTTGAGAGAGAGTGATTGAGAGAAAATATGGAGTTACAAAATAAAGGACACCAAATTTTAGTGATTTTGTGAAGAAAAAAAAATCCTATTATATGCATTCATTATAATTATTATTTTTTTCATTAATAAATATATTTTACAGTTTTCCAATTACACCCATCACTCTTAAGATTTAGTATATTTTTAAGTAAAAACATATTTAATCTTAAAAGCTTAAATATTCTTTTATTCTATGAAAAAGGATAGAGTTTTTTTTTAATGTTTCACGAAACTAATTAAAAAATTAACTGAAACTTGGATAGATAGTTAGTAGCTTAAAGCTGAAAAATTAATTTATTAAATTATAAATGTTTGATAAAATTAATTATTAAAATAGTTAAAAAGTATAAAATGATAGAAAAATAATTAAATTATGATTTATTTAAAAAGGATAATAAAAAAATTTGATAAATATATAAAGGATAAAAATAAAAGAAAATATAAAAAACAAGAAGTTAGAAACTAACATTTTAGTTTAAGTAATATTTTAAAAAATGTTAAAAGTTACTAAAAAAATTTGTTTATCAAATAGTCAAATAAGTTTTTCAACTTATAAAAACAGCTAAAAACTAATTAAAATATCTTATTAAACATAATTTATCTCAAAGATAAAATTTGTTTTTTATCCTTGCATTTCATAAAAAAAACCTATTTTTAATTCCTCATGCACGTATAGAAATAAGAATCAAATATAACACATTTCCATAAATAGAAGATAAAAAATAAATAATTTAATTTTTATGATATAAAAGTAATTATTATCCTATTTACAGAGAAAAAAAAACATATTTAACCTTAAATTTTATATTTAGGTCATCACTTAGTAAAAGTGTCTCATTGACAACTTTAATTAAACAGAAAGCTACATATATTGGAAGTACGATCTCATTGCCAGTCTTATCTTGTGTCGGTTAACAAGCACTATCTCAATTAGTGAGTATGTATTTATTTATATCTCCAAAGTTTTGTTCTATTATTAGTTAGGTACAGCCGTGAAGAGAATTAAAATACTAAAATACCACATAATTGAATTAATATTAATTTTGCATGAATGAAAATACTTTTTTGAATTTATGGGTTTCTCGCTGACACATATTTTTATTGTTGAAATGAGCACTCAAATATAGTTAAATTCTTTAATTAATTCAAGGAGTTTGTGATTCACAAGTTCTACACGTCTAAGTTAATCTATTATGATCAGACAGCTACATATCACCTAATTTTTTGGCTAAACGTGATTTCTTTTGTTCGGAGCTTATCATATGCATGCACTTATAATTAAGGCCGAACTAATTTATCAATATTATACATGCTCATACTAAAAAAAATTAGGGGAAAAATAGTGTTATTTTACCCTTAAAATCAGAAATTAATTCAAAGCAAAATGGTTACTGATATTTTTTTATGAAACATATGGTTAAATTAATTTCAAGTTGATATTATATAATTGATGTTTAATTTGGTTAAAATTTAGATCCAAATAAGAGAAATAATTATACTACAATCCAACTGTAACTCTCATTCAGTCATTCTCACCCTGCTGTGTAACAACTGTATCCCAAACCACAAACTGTTAAAATTTAGACGAAACAACTTTGTCCCTACCACAAACTAATTAAGGAGAAAAAGAGGTATAAAAAAAATCACATTTCAATCGTACGAACTAAGAATGGTCGAATATATAGAAGATGTTTAGTAAAACTAGTGGATACATTAGTTGAAATCTGAAAAATAATTAGAAGTTGAAAACAGAAAATTTAGATGTAAGTCGATAAATTATCTGGCTAAACTAAAAGTATTTAGTAAAATAAAATGTTAAACTAGTTGATAAGTATAAGGATGTAAAAAGGCACATTGAATTACTTGATGATAACTTGAACTTTAATTTGGTAATTATGTATATTTTCAAGTAAATATCACTTGTCATATTATAACTTATTTAAAATAATTTTTCAACTTAAAAGAAAGGATAATATTTTTAAATTTTTATTATATTTTAAATATTTTATTGAATGAAATGGGATAATATAAATATATTTATAATATAATATTAGTGATTTTATATTATCATAGAAATGATAATTTCAAGAGAGTGAGAAAGTGTTAGAGCATTAACAATTTATAAACATAAAATGTCTAAAAGAGAAATTTTAATAATATAATGATGATAAAAATGAGGAAATGACTATATTAGGAGATCAATTATAAGTATAAAATGCTACATAAAATAGATTTTAAAAAAATCCTAGAAATTAGAGAAATAAACCCCTTTTCTGAATAATTATATTTTCATCAAACAAACTTTTAAGTTGGTCAAATAAATCAAAGGCTGGCTTACTTAATTATCTTAATGATCACACTCATAATCATATTAATTTAATTTAATTTTGCCATAGAAAAACATAATAAATTTATGAAATATTTTAGTGATTAAGGTAACTAAATATTCAGCAGAGATATAAATATTTAAGTATTAATATAATAAGTTAAGGAATTTGAAACAGTTTGTTAATATTATTTTTTATTATAAATTTTATTTTATTTTTGTTGACAAGAGCATCCATTATTGTATACTCTTTCTTATATATGACGCGTACTTTTATTATTATTTGGAAATTTCTATTTTCACCTGAAATCTCAATCAATTACACAGAAAGTAATTAGTTTCATATTTTTTAATTTAACTTTTTTAACTCTAAATTTAAGATATCTTTATTTATTTTAATCAATTTTTGTGTATTAATTTTACAATATTATATATTTTTTTAGAAATTTTCACTTCAATTAAAAATGCCCGTATGATATACAAGATATTTGCTAACTAATAGCTAGTCGATCGAATTTATTCGATTAAGAAACATGAGTGGTGGCTGGCTTTTCTTTCCCTTTATCCCTCTCTATCTCGAATATGTGACCAGAGGAAAATACAGTAACTTATTTTATTTGCTCTCTCTTTCCTCCAAAATTTTCCAATTTCCCCACTCAAGTTGTTGCAGGATTTAATTTCTCTGAACATCAAAACGCCTAGACTGTAGAATGTTTTGGGTACTATATACAGTACCATTATAATATACATATAGTAGCAATCATGCATGCATGTAAAAATATAGTCCAATACAGCTTAATATATCAAATTAGACAAAACTTATATAAAAAAATTATTTAGTTTATACAGTAATAGTGTGTAAAAAAAATTACATTATTAACCACTCAGAAATTATGATATGGAACAAATTTATTCATTTTTACAAAAATTACGTACTTAAAAGTCATTTCTGCCTTATTTTATTATTAATTGATTAACACTGCAAAAAAATTACACTATTATTAGTATAAAAATTAAACTTAACTTATACAGTTTTGATATTGTTCTTCAATTAGAATATAATTAGAATTTTATCTCCATAATCAAAGTCATGAAAGTTTACATTAAATGTTAACATAATGAAATTCTAAATGTGATATATTAGATATATAACATTTAAGAAACTACATGTTGATATCAATTTGAGGAGATGAGATAGACACAGAAGGAAATTGAAATGACCTTTGGCAGAAGAGCTGCAGGAAGATGAAGGAAGGAGTGAGCTGAGGTGAACAAGATGAGTATATTGATGAAGATTGTTGCTTTCTGTGTCCTCCTTTGTTGTTTGAAAGGCAAAACTCTTCTCCAAGGAAGAGAAGCAAAATAAAATTGTAAGAGAAACAAAGACAAAAGAAGACATTTGAATGGCCATGCCAAGAGGTAAGAAATAGCTAAGCCTAGCTATACAACTCACTCTGTCGGGATGCTTGGCCTTTATAGGCTATTTCATCAATGGGGGGTCCAATTAATAGATTTTCAATTCTTGCACGTCACTGACTATATATATATATATATATATATATATCATTAATTTTGAGCTTGTTATTCCTTGTCAAATGTCTACAGTATTGCTTAACATTATGAAGACAAAATTTGACCAAATTGACCCCAAAAAAATGGAGCACACAAGAGTATTTTTGTCATTTCAAGCGCAGGCCTGCGTTTTGATGCCTAACTTATCATGAAGGAAATTGAGAACACTAATGCTAAGTGGGGGTTGCCTTGGGAAATTTTCTTGTATTCAAACTTTGAATGGCTAATCTGTGCATGGCACTCTTTGTGCGTATAGTTGTGATTAATAACTCATTTTGTTGAAAAGAAAAGAAAAGAAAGTTAATGCGATTCCCTCGTAATTATATTCACATAGACACATACTGTTCTCTAACCCATTAAATAAAAAAATGACTTTTATTGAAATATTATATAAATTGTTGTATCAAAATGCATCCCTACAAATTATATGTAAAAAAATTATACAATTAATAAATTTTTATTGGATAAATTTTTCTCAAAATTTATCATTAAATTATTTTTTATCATATAAATCATATTTATCAAATCTTATATTAATCTAAATTTGTTTAATGCTCCACATATATAATATTACATTTTATTGTTAAATTAAAAAAATATTAAGAAGAACAAGTCTACAAAATTTTATAAAGCTTTGAAAATATTTTACACGTCACTAAATTAATTTAATTTATCATATAATATATATTTTTAAAATATAAGTAAATATTGATGGACTATAAGATTACATACCTTCAAATGTTTAATTTGTCTAAAATTTACCCACACACAAAAATTGTCTACCATTTGACATGCATGATCATTGAGTTAATATCAAATAGATCAAAATACTAAATTTTATATAAATTTTGATATTTCATCAATAAACTTTATATAATTGTTTGGTAACTATATACTTTATAATTACAAATAAGGCAACATTAGTTTAAATTTAAATATTTAAATGTTATAATATTTTGTCACAGAAAATTAAAATAATATCTTTTTATAGTTGAATCAATATTCATTTAACCTACCAACCTGCAATAGGTTGGGTCAGATTAACTATTTCATGGGTTGAGTCAGATCAATACTAGTTGGATTAACTCACTCTTTGAAGCTTGGACAATCCGTTGTGAGTCAAATTAACCCACTTTAACAATTTCTTATTAATATTAAATTTATCCAAAAATTATACATGCATTAACATCAAAATAATATTACATAATTCAACTGTTGCATTAGTATATTTTGCATTTTATAAAAAATAATTAATTAACATGTTTTTTAATTGATTTTTTCTAAACAAGAAACTAATCACAACAAATAATGTTTTTAATCAATAATTATAGTTTAAAATGGAATAATGGTAGCACTTTTATTATAATAATAAGCATTCTCCTGTCAAAAAATCATTCTACGATGAAAAAATATATGGCTAATTAAAATACAACATAATATCTAATAAACCAGATTCTATCAAATTTCAATCATTATATATATATATATATATATATATATATATGAATTTGTCGAAAGAAACTTTGACTAACAGAAGAAAAATATCAATTAATAAAAGTAATGTGCATATATACAATACGAGTACGAAATTATTCATATCTAGAGTAATCATTGTTTTTTTTAATTGATTCGGATGCTAATATACAATCCTATTTGTCCTACGTAGAATGCACTATGTTCAATCGATGTGCAGAACTCGTGGCCTTCCTATCTATCTACCTTCAACGATTAGGTTCTTCAATCGATATTGACAAAACAACACCCTATTAAACAATTAGGTTCTTCAAAAATATGTTATATCATTTGGAACACAAGGGAGTTAGTTAATTCTCAATTTCATCTCGCCCACTTTAAGAACCTTCAACGAATTGAACTCCATGACTAAGATCTCTCCTATTCTTTCTTTTAACGCTGATCTTTTGAATTAAGAAGGTTAGAATTAATAATGTTGACGAATAAGGTCCATAATTATTTTGGTAAAAAAAAAGGTCCATAATTTCGTGGCATTTTCCGGGCCTACAAATAATTGAGGAGTACAATGCAAAAAAAAAAAAAGCAATTGGTAAATGGAAAGCTAAAGGGGATTTCATAATCAACTTAACTACTTAATAAAAAGATTCTGGTGATACCTGTTAATGAGAATGACACATGTTAATATCAATGAAAGAAATATCTCACTCTACACGCCTACAATCTTTAGCCACTAAAGCTTTAAGATTATATATCATGCTGATAAGATTCTGGCGAAGCATTTTGCTATTTGATTAATTTGGTTAGGTACTATAGCTATGACATGAATCGTATATTGATATTGCTTGAGTTAAAGCTCTTAGGTTATATCTTCTGTCCTTTTTTATTTTCAAGTTTATGATAAATTCCTTTTCAATTTCTTAAATTTCCATTGGTCAAATATTTTTGTGTGTTATATATCAATGTCCCCTCCTTACATATATCTTTTTCTTTTCTTGCTTAGTACAATATTCTATGCTGATTAAGAAATTACATGGTAAAATGGAAGTAACAAATAGAGAGGGAGCTGGCCCAAAATAAACAAACTAACAAATAGAGAGGGAGTTATTGTGATTTCCTAAAAAGTAGAATATGCCCAATACTTTTTTATATAAATATGTCCAATATTTATTGTTGAACAATATAAAAATAATTACTTGGTCTCCTCCATCCTCAAAAATTGTTTGAAAGCTCATCATAATTAATTAGTTCTTGTTGGGCTCAGACTATGAAATCATATAGTATTACTTATTATATATGATGTCATTAACCTCATTGGATTAACTCACTTTCCTTTAATTTATTCTATAGAGCACACCGGATTAACTTTAAGAAGATAGACACTCAACCAGCTTATTTAAATAACTTGAGCAATGATACTGGCATAAATATGCATTTATGTACATACTCCAATAATGCTAATTCATTGAGTAACACTTCAGGTCCACTATAATTTATCTTTAATAGCTTAGATTGTGCATTATTTGATAATTGTGTTTGAGCAATGTGATTGGCAACACAACTTTTTAACGGTTTATCTAGATACATCATAAAATTCAACAACTTTTGTTGTCCTAGTCAACTAAATTTTGAAGATTCTTATTCAGATAAACACAATTTAAAGAATTTATTTTACTTCTTAATTCTTGATAAAGTTCTTCCACTAGATCCAATCATGCAAGTACCAAGTCCATTTTATAGTGCATACTCTGGTTTTACTTTAATAATAATAATACGTTATTATAATATATCATATTTTAATTTCATTTTTTTTTGTTTTTTAGAACCCAATGATGTTATCTCATTGTGCAATTATGTCATCTTCCTTATTTTCAATTGAAAATATTATATGTAATTGCCGTCTACCACTTGAGGTTTCTATAATATTTAAAGAAACGTTTGTAAAATTAGCATTCTGGGAATTTAATTATTGTGCAAATTTGACATAATCCTTAAAATGAAATTACATGAAACACTGTTTAACAGTATCTATGTGTGTGTGTGTGTGTGTGTGTGTGTGTGTGTGTGTGTGTGTGTGTGTGTGTGTGTGTGTGTGTGTGTGTGTGTGTGTGTGTGTGTGTGTGTGTGTGTGTGTGTGTGTGTGTGTGTGTGTGTGAGAGTAGAAAGTTTTGTATTACTGAAAATATTCAAAATAATAATATTGGAGAACAAGTTAAAGAGATTATATATAGTAGGAGGGGGGCGGGGCATAAGTTCAATGCGCTAAGATATTTTTGTACCAAAGTCACTTGAGGTAAGTCCATTATACATTCTCATACTCTTAGATAAGGACTCGCACACTAATATATAATATTAGAGCTCATATCCTAAAGACAATCCAGAGAGAGAGAGAGAGATTGGCTGAAAAATGAAAGATAAAAGGCTTAAAATATAAGAAAATTCTAAGTCAAATAAAAAGAGCTAAAAAAATGAAAATACACTTTAGGCCTCCAAAATTGAAAAAAAAAAAAACACAAGTCTATGCAATAAATAAAAGCACAACCTATAACCTCTGGTACCTAAACTTGAAATTCAAGTCCAGGCTAAATATTAAAGACTAGTTACAATTGGATCAAATCCCACAATAAGGGTTTGAAAAAAGTTAAAGGGTATATAAGCAAAACGTCCGTGAGTTTAAAGAGCATGTGTATTTTTATGGTCAGGTTAAGAAGATATTTTAATTAGTTTTTAATTTTTTTATTAATTAAAAAATTTATTTGATTGTTTGATAAATAATTTTTTTAGTAATTTTTAATATTTTTGAAACATTAATTGAATTAGTATTTTTAAAATACTAATTTTTAATTTAAATTTGTATATTTTATTTTACTTTTATTTTTAACATATTTAGTTTTTTTTGTTACCTTTATAGCATAAATCATAATTTTATTATTTTTTCATCATTTTACACTTTTTACTTATTTCAACAATTAATTTTGTCAAAAGTAATCTATATATACAAGTCAATTGATTATACTAACCAATGGATTGACAGTGAAATCAAAAAACTTAAATTCTATTGCTTGACAAATTAAGGTTAAAATAATTTGTGAATTAAAAATAATTTCATTCATATCATCAATATTCTTTATTCTATTTCTAAACATAGAAATTATTAATTGTCTTCTTCAATTCATAATTCAAGTCGAATTTTCCAAAATATTTTAACATAAAAGGATCAAGTAATTAGGCAATCAATTTAAAAACAAGTAATAAGCACAAAACAAGAAGAATAACAAACTTAATTGAATACGAAAAAAGAAAGTAGTCTAATTTTATCAAACCCCCTCGGAGATAGAATTAGCTACACAGTCATATAGTCATGGAATCGAAAAAGAAACTGATAAAGAGACACACCATGAAGAGTCCTTCAGCATATAAGTCACCACACTTTTATTCTCTCTCAGGAGCTCTCTTTTCGTAACTCTCCAAATTCATGTTTGCTTCTTACTTTTAGGGCACTTTTAAATCAACATCAATCTACAATTAATGGTTCTCTAATAAATTCGCTTAAGCAAGTTTAAAATAGTTCGCTTGTTAGAATAAAAAGGAGAAAATAGCAAAACTACTTGTTTATTAAATTACTGAACGTTGGCTTATATAGCCTTACAAGATAAGAATGAAATGGTGCAGCCCACGTCTGAAAACGTGGTAACAGTTACAAGTAAATCAAATCCTATCCTACTTAATGAGTCCTAACAAATAGGAACTAACTGAACACAACTAAGTCAAATAATAAATCCTAATAATTCCTAACAATTCCTCCCCTAAACTGATTGTTGTATGCATTCAGTTTAAATTTGGAACCTCACGAACTCCAAGCTGGACTCTTAATTTCAGGAACACATCAAGTTTCAATGGTTTGGTCATAATATCAGCTACTTGATTGCTTGTGCCACAATGAATGAGCTTCACCACTTCCCTTTTTGTTAGATCCCTCAAGAAATGAAACCTTACATCTATATGTTTGCATCTTCCATGTATGACTGGATTTTTGGACAATTTAATTGTTGAGCTGTTGTCACACATAATAACAGAGCACTTGCTTTGTGAGAGCCCAATCTTCTCCAACACCTTTCTCATCCACACACATTGACAAGCACAAACAGCAGCTGCCACATACTCTGCCTCAGTGGTGGACAATGTTACTACCGGTTGCTTCTTTGATGCCCATGAGACTGCTCCACCACTCAGTAAAAATACATATCCGGATGTGCTCCTTCTATCATCAATATCTCCAGCATAATCACTATCAGTGTAAGCCACCAAGTCTTTAACATCTCCTCTCTTATAAAACACACCTAACTCCACAGTTCCCTTTAAATAACGAAGAACCATCTTTGCTGCCTGCATATGCAATTCAGTGGGGCTGGCCATATACCTACTCAAGAGACATACCACATACATTAAATCAGGCCTTGTTACAGTAATGTACATGGGACTCCCAATTAATTGCTTGTAGGCAGTAGCATCAATCCTAGCACCTTCTCCTTTCTTTGACAACTTAAAACCAGGCACTATAGGATTCTTTATTGAATTGCAATTCTGCAGCCCAAACTTCTCAAGTAATTCACAAGCATATTTCTTCTGACTTAAGTAGATGCCTTCTGAATTTTGCTGAATTTCTACACCAAGGAAATATTTCATCTTCCCTAAATCTGTCATATCAAACTCAATCTTCATGGACTTCTTAAAGCTTTCAAACATGCATGCATCATTCCCAGTGAAAATTAAGTCATCAACATACAAACTCACAATTAAAATTCTTTTACCTCCTCCTGTTTTGACAAAGAGAGTGTGCTCATGATCGCATCGTTCAAATCCCTCCTTCACAAAATAGGCTTCAATTTTGCTATACCAAGCACGTGGTGCTTGCTTTAACCCATATAAAGCTTTCTTAAGCTTGTAGACCTTCTCTTCTTCACCCTTTCGAACATAACCCGGTGGTTGTTCCACATACACGTCCTCTGTCAATTCTCCGTGAAGAAATGCGCTTTTGACATCTAGTTGATACACATTCCATCCCTTTTGTGCTGCTAGAGCTAAAACCATCCGGATTGTGTCCCACCTTGCTACCGGGGCAAACACTTCGTTGTAGTCAATCCCTTGTTGCTGAGCATAGCCTTTAGCTACTAGTCGGGCTTTGAGCTTATCAACTTCACCATTCTCATTTAACTTGGTTCTAAAAACCCATTTCACTCCAATCTTCTTAGCACCTTTGGGCAAAGTTGTAAGCTGCCAGGTTTCATTCTTTTTTATTGCTTCAATCTCCAAATCCATTGCCTTTCTCCATTTCTCATCTCTTTCAGCTTCTTCAAATGAGCTTGGATCTTCATGAGAGGTAAACATTGCAAAATAATCTTCATCATCAGAGATAAACATTGCAAAATAATCTTCATCTTCAGATAATCCTTCACCAGTTTCATAATCCTGCAAGTAGTTGGGTGCTCTTCGACTCCTTCCTTCAGCTGTAGCATGTACAGATGCATCTTCATTAGATGAATCACTTGATGTAGAGGTTGTTGCTTCTGCATCTTGGTCTGTAACTCCTGCTGTTTCAGTACCTTCCACAACAGCTTCTTCTTCATTTTCAGAGGAGGCATCCTCACTATCATTACTACCTTCCCAAATCAACACGTCATGCTTCACTTCTTCTGCAGTCCTCCCCCAATTCCAGCCCTTATCCTATTCAAAACTCACATCTCTGCTGACTATAATTTTTCTTGCAACTGGATCGAACAATCTATAAGCTTTAGATTCATCACTTACCCCAAGCAATACACACTGCAGGCTCTTGTCATCCAGCTTTGTTCTTTTCTGATCAGGTACATGGACATGAGTTAGGCACCCAAATACTTTAAAGTAATCTACTTTAGGTTTGATTCCACTCCACATCTCTTCTGGAGTTTTATCTTTCACTGTCAATGTAGGACTCCTGTTGAGAACATGAACTGTCCATTTTGCAGCTTCTGGCCAAAAAGCCTTTGGTACTTGTTTGTCACAAAGCATGCACCGAACCATATTCATAATGGTTCGATTTTTACGCTCCGCTACGCCGTTTTGTTGTGGAGTGTAAGATGTTGTGAGTTGCCTGCTTATGCCATTAATTTTACAAAATTCATTAAACTCATTTGAGGTGAATTCACCCCCCCTATCTGTGCGTAAACAACATATAAAGGCACCTGACTCCTTCTCAACTAAGCTTTTATAATATTTGAAAGTTGTAAATGCTTCAGATTTTTCAACTAGAAAGTATATCCACACCTTTCTACTAAAGTCATCAATAAATGTTATAAAGTACCTTTTGTTGCTATTGGAGTTGGGAGTAATGGGTCCACAAATGTCAGCATGTACAAGCTGTAATTTATGGGAAGCTCTCCATTGACTCTTCTTTGGAATGACATCTCTATGTTGCTTTCCTACAAAGCATCCAGGGCAACTTTTACTTGAATCTTTGAAAAATGGAAGACCTTTCACCATCTGTTTGTGTTGCAAAGTCCTCAAACCTTTGTAACTCAAGTGTCCAAATCTACGGTGCCACAATTGTGAACTATCTTCAGTAGCTAGTTGTAGAAATGTTGAAGTCTCTTCAAGCACTACACTAGCCAGCAGCACAAACATCCGATTTGCTGTCATTTCTGTTTGCATTATCAATCCTCTTCTAGGGTGGTACAACTTGCATTTCCCATCTTGTATAAGTAAAGCTAGTCCTCTTTCTTGAAGTTGGCCTACACTCAGTAAATTACTTTTCAAATCTGGGACATAGTAAACATCAGTGACTACATGAATTGCACCATTGATCTGAAGTCTGATGTTCCCTTTGCCCAGTACTTCCATTTTTGAATCGTTGCCAAGCTTTACCGAGTGTCTGAAAGCCTCATCAATGGTAGAGAACCACTCCCTATTTCCACACATGTGATTGCTACAACCGGAGTCGAGAAACCAAGTCTCTTCTTGTTGCAAGTTGTCAGCTTCGACAAGAGACATGAGCAGCATCTCTTCTTCTTCATAAATCTCAGCATAGTTTGCACTCTCCTTCCATCTTGGGCATTCGTATTGGAAGTGTCCTAGTTTGTGGCACTTAAAGCACTCCACTGTGGCTTTGTTTGGAGACTGCCTTCCTCTGCCTCTGCCTCGACCCCGACCAAAGCCTCTACCTCTGCCTCTACCTCCATTCTGTTCTTCATGTGAGACCTTCAATGCTTGCTCATCCCTTGTGTCACCACCATGAGAATTCATTCTTTGTTCATGAACCAAAAGGCTGCTTTGAAGCTCATCTACTGTCAGTGAATCCAAGTTGTTGGACTCCTCTACTGAGTACACAACATAGTCAAATCTTGAGGTCATAGATCTCAAGATCTTTTCTACAATCATAACTTGAGTTATGTTCTCACCATAAATCTTCATCTTGTTCACAATTGTAAGTGTCCGAGCAAAGTACTCTTCCACTTTTTCTCCTCCTTTCATTTGAAGGACTTCAAATTCCTTCCTCAATGCTTGTAGTTGTGCTCTCTTCACTCTGCTGGTCCCCTGATATTTCTGTTTCATTGAGTCCCAAATGCTCTTTGAACTTCCCTTGTCAAGAATAGTCTACATGATGTTTCTATCTATGGCCTGGAAGAGATAGTTTTTCGCCTTCAGGTCTTTCAGTTTGTGATCTTCAATTGACTTCCTCTGGGCCTCTGTTGATTGAATCCCCTCAGCTACTGTAGGAATGCCTGTTTCCACCAAATGCCAATACTCTTTTGACCGAAGAAAATTCTCCATGAGCATAGCCCAATGGTCATAATGACCATCAAACTTGGGTATTGCTGGCTGCACAAAGTTGCTACTTTCAGCCGACATTTCTCAGTTTCTCACCGTCTGTTTTCTCTCTTTAGGAAGCTGCAGTTCCTATTCTCACTTTATCAGGCCCCTTAATAGAGCTCTGATACCAATTTGTTAGAATAAAAAGGAGAAAATAGCAAAACTACTTGTTTATTAAATTACTGAACGTTGGCTTATATAGCCTTACAAGATAAGAATGAAATGGTGCAGCCCACGTCTGAAAACGTGGTAACAGTTACAAGTAAATCAAATCCTATCCTACTTAATGGGTCCTAACAAATAGGAACTAACTGAACACAACTAAGTCAAATAATAAATCCTAATAATTCCTAACATCGCTTAAGCGAATAAAACACGAATTTGTCCCTCCAAGATTAGCTCGGTTAAGCGGACAAACATGACTTGCTAAGCAAGCACAATAACTTTTTCAGGATTCAGATATATAATTGGCTCACATTAACAAGCAAATGTATGTGGCAATTATGAACCCTATATTTTGACCTATGATATATGTTCCTAATTTTAATGTGGCCTTGTATTTCGTTATTTAATTGGAATTATTTTATTCCTTTGAACGGTATGTTAGGAATTAGACACTCATAATTTTAGACAAATGATCCATCATTAACAATCACATTGAATTTAATGAATGGGTCTATAAAATATATCAAACTTGGAATTTTGGAGGATCAATCATAATCTTGATTACGATGCCAATGAGTTATTAAACTAACAAACTTGTTGTATAATATTTTGCTTGGCTGTTCTACATGACCATTGACAATAATAATTTAAGTTTGGCGATGTTTATGTGACTCTATTAAGGTTATTTGGGCTCGCATTAGTAAACAAACATGTGAACAACATTACCAAGTCCATTTTTCTTACCACAGTTTAACGACCCTTTAGGAGCTTGAGAACCTTCATATATTATGTACTGAAACCCATACAGGCGTGAAGCATGTGAACATGAACACAATTCATTAATAACAAACAAATCATAGGATTAGCCCTAGAGGTGTAGGGAACAAACAAATCACAGGATTAGCCCCAGAGGTGTCCCTACACGTCACGCAAGAAACATAATGATGGCTTAATAAGGGTCATATAAGTAAGCCTAACACACCTATAGTTAAAAATCTCTAATTTTACACATTTCATCCTCTCTTCTAGACACTATATATGATTCCTCTGCAGGTTCCTCATCGGAGTTAGACATGCAAAAACCATTGAAGATTCTTGATTCCAACTCAAAGATTCCTTATCTTGAGTTTATGTGTGCTAAACATATGATTACTAAATGTTAATAGCTCAGAAAAAAGTGATTGACTATTGAATAGAACACAAGTCATTGAAGAATTGGATTATAATGTCTTGCTTGGTTGCTTTCTTTACAAGTGAAGTCGGATATTTTGGTTAATCCATAATTGAACTCTCGCTAATTGGTTGCTTTCTTTACTTCTTTTTTTATTCTGTGTTCAAACCATACCATTTTTGTTGTCTAAGAATTCAAAATTTTGATGAAGTTTAGTGATTTTCAATAATCCCTATGAAATAATACTTTACGATATCCTTTATATATATCCCTATATTACTTGCCCATAATTAGTGCACTTACCTAACCATAATACACAAAATGTCTGCATCACCTCTTTAAAGCTTTCAACATATAGAGAATTTACAATAATATATATATATATATAACATATTAGGTGAGAATTATTAGACAAAAACCAACACATTGCATGTACGAATAAAAAAAATACTGTTAAGATACACACATACATATAATCACCAAACATATAGATCAACAAATATAAAATTGTTTGAGATGAGAATAACTAGATAAAAATCGACACATTATACGGACGAATACATGATATATATATATATATATTAAAAAGGAAAATTTATAATGTACGAAGACATACAATGTATCCGAATTCAGAATCAAAACTTTGCTGCTTCTTTTTTTATATAAAAAACACACAGATTCTCATTTCTCAAGCATTCCAACTATTTTTGCAATATCCAATAAGATAATAACTGAGAGACAGCATTGCACTTTGTTATACATAATTTGTACTATATATTTATATAGTTCTAAATGCAGCTTGAAGGTTTCTAGGGACTTGTGTGTCTTACTTGAATACTTGTCATTATCTACACTAAAATGTGTGACTGGCCAGCAACTAGCAAGCAGGCTTTTCTTATGGGCCGGTGGACCTCACAAAGCTCCCATTCATACTATATATATTGGAATCTTGCTTGCTTATGGACCACAATTCGTTATTGAAATATTATTGTTTGGTGAATTTATGCAAAATTAGCCGGAATCTCTAGAGAGAGATATATAATAATATGAATGTGATTTCGTTGGATGTAGGCCACAATATTAGACACTTTCTTGGAGTAGTGGAAGAAAGCTGGAATCTACACATAACTCACATAGATTAGATTAGATAGAAAGAAAGAAGATATATAGGAATTGATATATATTTACCTTTGTCATTTCTATAAGGGGTTTCATTACCATGTGTGTTTTCTTATCCCCTTAACGTTTTCTATGTTCTAGTTCAGTAGTTCCCATGCCACTCTGTGGCTCCAACTTATTAGCAATCAACAACTCATAAAAGCTTCGATTGGACTTTGAACGTACGAGATGAAAGCAACAAATTGGTTATGATCAGAATCAGTGTACGTCTACCATTGATTGTGGCGTGATGATCTGCCTAACTTGGAAATGACCAAAGGCAAACGAATTTCTGTTGAATGAAAAAGAGATGAAGAAAATTCCTAGTAACTCTTTAGGCAAAAGCAATTAAATGGCTTCGTGTACTTCAAGCTAAATATTGAGTGAAAAAGGGAATCCCATTTTGTGAGCTTTTGTAACAATAGTATTGGATTTTTAATATATCAGTACATGTAACGTGCTAAAATAAATTTTTTTATAAAACATTTTATTTTTTAAAATAATAAATAATGCAAGCTCTTTTTTTTATGATTATGAAAAATTAGAATATTTTATTACAATTATTAAATTAAAATTTATGTTTCAATTGTGTATTTAATTATAAATCTTACATAATTTTTCACTTGATCTTTAATTATATAAAATATAAAATTGTCTTAAATTTATAATTAAATGCATAATTTAAACTGTTAATTTTAATTCAATAGTTAAAATTAAATGTTCTCATTTATTATAAAGCTAATTTTTTTATTTGATAGCCCTCTACATGTATATAGCGCCAATTCTAATTAATAATTATATAACTATGAATATTGCATTGCAGAAAACGATAAGGTGATGCAACGTTGAATAAAACAATAAATGGCAGCAAGATCTTATAATTATAATCACGATGCTCCTAATTAGATACTAATTAATATCTGGACGGCATTAAAAATAGCAGTGGAAATAATTAAGTTAAACTAGGCTAGACTTTGTTAATTCTAAGTCTGGTTTTAGTTAAAAACACATTGTTTGAATTTAGCCTTAGTTAAAAATACATTATTGATTGAGTCAGGTCTAATTATTTTTCAAAAATATTTTTTTAAAGGCTTGACTTTACCTAGAGGTTAGGCATGACATCATTGACATATGCAGTTAACGATATAAGATTGTTACCATTTAATCAAAATGTCAAATTTAAATTTTTGGCATATAATTATATTAAATACTTAAATAAAAAAATTTATATCGTTTATAATAATCCTATTCAACTTTAATAGAATTGTTTCCTTATATATTAAAAAAGTACTAAGGGTATATTTCTTTTTATATATCCTAGTCATTTAAGATTGAGTTAAAAAATAATTTATAAAATAAAGAATAAAAGAGTAATACTTATTTATATTTTTAATGTCCTAAAGGATTTCAATTAATGTATCTAAATAAATATAGTTAATGTTATTTATATTTAAATTGTGAAGTTGAAAGTTGAACATCAACTTCATTGTAAACAAAATTGTGTAATTATTAAATTTGTAATGTGAGTTGTTTTATTATATTTTATAAGACTGTAAGTAATTTTTTCATCTGTTCAGACAATATCTTTAAAACATTTTAATGACAGTTTTTAAAATAAATAAAAAATTAAATATATTTAATATCCATTTATCAAATAAATTATGATCACAAATATTTAATTTGAGTAACATGTGAAATTGGATAACTAGGAGTCACTATAGAGGATAAAAAACGACAGATATCCGGTTTTGGAGTGAACTTAATTGCCTTTTTGAATTATCGTCGGAGCTTGATATCACTCAGGACAAAAGAGTTGATGTCATGGCATCATGAATCACCAATAATTAGTTCTTGTGATTATTGTTTCATGAATCTTATGTGATTCCTTAGTGTCTTATAGAGGCAATATATGTTGAACTTGCAAAAGCTTAGTTCACACTCATGGGCCATGTAAATTTATAAGACAACGTACGTCGTGTCTATGTTAGTAGATAACTATATTTTGAACATGCCAACATGGTTGTCCATATGTCAATTCAAGGTTGCGTGACGCGAAGGTTTGTGGTGTCTGTTTGCATTCCAACATCCAAGAAGCAACGGCCACCAATGTTCATGGCCATAGTTTCATTATCACCAATCAAGATATGTAAGATGGTTTATCTTTAGTTAGCAAATTAGCCTAATCATCATCAGAAAGTAATTATAGCTAACTGACCCACAAATACGTCCTAACTAACCCCTTATCATAATAAATTGATTAGACATAAATAATTAATGTATTTAAATTAAATTTTAATCATTTAAATATTATTTGAATTTGATCCTCCAAAGATAATTATTTGTCATGTTTTACTTGTCTTCAACCGAACTCCGATTAATCAGAATCATTTTCTTTATGAAGGGTTAAAAAAACTAACCACCTATGACTTAACCATTTTTTTAGGATATCATAAATACAAAATATGATTTTGTTGATAATTAATCTTTGTTGTAAAATTTCACTAAGAATAGTTAGTTACTTGATCTCGCTTCTCAACTATTTTTTTTTTCCATTTACAAAGGCTCAAACATAAAACTTACTCAAAGAATTCAAGTTCAATTCTATTCAGATTCATAGATTTTTTTTTCCCAGTATTTAAATCGTTGCATACATGTTTTGTGTAAGTTGTTGTCATTACTTATTTTCCTGCTAATGGGACAATAGGAACAGAAAAATAAATGATAAAAGATTGAAGAAACAACGCACTAAACAAGTTATAAATTATGATAAATAGCAGAGTAATTCAATCAATAATTTGGAGCATCTTTAGATAAAAGTTGAAAAGCACTTCTGTAAATTTTAATACAGAAAAATTAAGGAAAATTATTTTCATTTTTTGTGATTAAAGCTTAAGGATCTTTTTGTAAATTTGATATTTTTATTTTTATTTTTATTTTCATCTATTTAAAAAAATATTTTAATTCCTAATTAATTCCTAATCTTCTTAATTTTAAACCTAACTTTCCCAAAAATAATTAATTGGTGTTTATCAACCAGGCAAAATTGGTCAAACCAGCTTAAGGTTACCTATTTATTGTATGTGTCAATCAATCTCAATTGGAATGTGTTAAAGGGGTATTCCTCAAATTGTATGACTGGGAATATGGCCAAGTCCAAGGCCAATGCATCTGACAAATATAGTTGCAACTAGACATTACTAGAAAATTATCTGTCTGTAACTCTTGGGCTTAGTTGGTCCTTCTCCTTTACCCTCGAAACTATACATTTCTCGTAAGAATTATTCTCAATTTTTGTTCAATATATTATTAGTTTGATGAAGGTCATATTACTTGTTTCTGTCTCACTTTGAACAGAAGAATTTTTGGTTTATTTAGACAAGACTAGAACAATTATCGTGCTCTCCACAGTCAGGGGAAGAAAAAAATTTCAAACAGTATGTACGTGCTTCTAATCTCAGAGAGAGAGGTAGGTGAAGAGCAATTAAAAATTGAAACAAATGTGTGAATTGGGGAGTGAAAATTGCTTGTTCTTATTGCCTTTTGGATTATACTCTCCCATAGCTAATTTTGTGCAAGTATTGCACACACAATGCATCCAAAGAACATCAGAGTGATCCTCCTTTTATATGATATGCAATTTTTTAATTATTATTTTAGGACACCGGAAGAATATATCAACCTCTTAACCTTTTAAACAGGGCAAGAAAAACAATTCAAAACACAAGGACTCGATACAAACATACGTGCACACATCATGCAATTGAATAATTGCATAACATGTACAAGGTTGCATACAAAAGTGTAATGTACTAATATCTTTGTTGAGCAGCACATTTTGAAATCTCCTTTCCCTTTACTCTTCATTTTAAGGTCATCAACATAAAATAAAGACATTATATCATGCAACTAAAAACAACTGAGTCTTGACTCCTAACTAAAACTTGAGCCATCTCTTCTCTTTTTCTTTGCTTGTTACTGAATTTGAGGCAGAGGCATGAACTGCTTCAGCATCTGCCAAAGCCTTGCGGGTTTCATTTAATTTTCTCATAGCACCCTCATACACAGCCTTCTCTTTTCTATTGGCATTGACAATGTGCTCGAGCTTTTCAACCCTAATCTTCAAATCCTTCACCTCTTCCTCATAAGCAACCAATGCTCGTCTATCCACCTTCTTACCTTCCTCAGAACCTTTACTTTGCTGCTTCTTCATCAATCCACCGCCAAAAGCCTCATTGTGCATTGCCAGGTGATTGTTTATTAATGCAAAGACATCTGATGCCGATTCTTCTTCCTCTTTTGCTGCACGGTTTGCTTCTGCAAATTTCTTCTCACGTTTTCTCTTGCCACCTCGGCTCTGTTTCTTCTTGCCTTGCTTCTCTTTGTTCTCTTCCCTTTTATGAGACTCGAGTGCATGATCTAAGGACTGCTTTGGTGGTAGCACCTTCACTGCTATAGGGTCCAGCATTCCCTGACCGGTTACACCTAAACCCATTCCTTCTCTGTACCCCATATTAGCCATCATTTTGGAAGCTATGCCTCTAGTGTGGTTCTCCCACGTGGCAAATGTCGCAGTTTCAGTTTGAATACCTCTCTGTAGATTGGTACTCTCCAGAAATCCTATGCCTTGCGATTCCTCCTCCTCCTCATAGTCACTGGAATCGGATTGATCTAAGCTGGAATCACTCTCTATGTCACTCATTTCTGCATGCTCAGACAGTGCCATTTCTTCTGCCCCAAGTTTCACAGAACTTCCGTCGTCTCGGAAAACAACTTGTCCAACTCCAGCCTTTTCGTCCCAGGACTTGAGCTCGGCTTCTCTCCAAGTGCCTGCATTTGCAGTTGAGACTGCCCATATACTTGACCCCACAAGAGACTGCTTCCAGATTGTAGGCACATATTTCTTAAGAGCAGACAATTGAACATCAAGTCCTGTAGACGCAAACAGAACATAAGTCATGATATACAAAACATAATATATGAACAGAAAGAAAAAGAAAAACAAAACAAAACAAAACCAAGAAGCAGATTGTGTAAATCAGCCATCACATATATTGGAAAATAAGCTTGTGGGTATACAAAGGCTGAAACCATACAAACTACCATTAAAAATCAGGTTTTAAAGGGTGTCCTGGATCCAAACAATAAATTACAGGGCTTCTAATTCTTCAAATGTTAAGAGATGAATCGATTGGATTAACAGCACTAAGTTTGTCATTTTTTTCCTTTTACTTTCTTTGCCTGATCCCGCAATGTTATTGTCTGAAAGTATGTTTTAAGAAACTTTGTAAAATATCTGGAAATGATTCAATGAGTGAACCTTTGAATAATTTCACCCAACATGCCATAAACATCAAGGAAGAAAAGGATTGCTATTTTTTATCCAAAAAAAGTAAAAATGCCAAACATAAAACACACAATAAATCTAAATGAAATTTAGATGAAGGTTGCAAACTTGCAATGATTATACCAGCCTTATCTAGGTGAAAATACACCAGCCACCTACATATTTTTAAAATATTATACAAAATTGATATCTCATAATGGAAAAGCATCATAACAAAAATGTCACAATTTATTAAAAAAAACCCTTAATATGCTGATTGCTGAAGTTATGTGAACACTCTAATAATTTAAACTTGGACCCTCAGAGTTTACTCCCCAAATCTTAACAAAGACTTGACCCAACAGGTTATCCAAGACACTAGGGTCCAAATGCTCATTGAATATTTGCACTTAAAAGTTAAAAGTGCAAGTGGCACTAAGGTTTAGTGACAAAGTCAATTACAAAGAGGTCTATGTGATTTCACCTCTATTAAATTTTGTTCAATTTGCTCAGCATCTTACCATGTGATAGGCGACAGTTACTACCAAATCGACATCGTTGTTGTAAAAAGAACTTGCACATCTGCACTTTGGTGTTCTAGTATTAGTACAATGATATGAAAAGCAATTGATTTTATTGAATAATTTGGAACCAAAATTTGGGAGGAATAACAACGTTAAAGAAAACTTTTTCAAATAAGTAGCATTTTCATATTACTTCACTCACACGTATTTTATACATATAATTTTCAATCAGAATGACCTTTCTTGATTTACATCATACAGGGAAATTAATGGTAGTTGAAGATACTTTGAATTCCTTGAGATGGCTTGTAACTAAGATGCTGAGATAAGGATAAGAAAGAAGCACAGAAAGAGAAACATGAATATGTTGAATTAAAGGGCTTAGTAACTTCCAATTTTTACTAGTTAGAAATATCTCGTAGACTGCGTAATTGAAACCCCAAACGAAGAAGTTTCATTTTCATTTATTAAAAGATTACTGTATGAAACTTGTTTGGAATTATTATTCGTTTAGTAACTGAATTCATTTTAAAAGGGTGATATATGTATTATGTAATATTTAATATTATAACGTATCACTTCTAATACAATTTGTAAATCACTTAATTACAATGATTTTTTCTTAAATATTGTAGCAAAGTTTTCAAATCACAAGAAAAAGTTTGAAGGCAAAAATAACATACAACAGTTAGTCTCTGACTTTCATGAGCCGTGTCAGGATTACCAATCAACCATTAACACAACACTCATGCATGATTTAAACAATATGTAAAATAGGTTGCTAAGGTATAAATTTAAATATGAACAGAAGATCCTAAGCTGTCATAACATCAAATCAAATCAAGAACAAATGTCCACATAGCACTGCAATTGTAGCATATTATACATGTTGCATCAGAATTGGAAAGAGATAACAGTACAAAGATGGAGGACAAGGAATACCTAGACCAGAAAAAGAAAACCAAAACAAATACACAGACAGAAGTCTGAGCAATATGATAGGAATAATAATATATTAAAGGGAATACCATTTAAAAGAAAAATCCCCAATTATCTGATTTTTCTGTGTCACTGGTTTGGTATTTCAGAAACTAACATGCTGGAAGATACACGTTGTATAATGGCCAGCACTTGACAGGTATTTACTCAAAATTCCTAATTAAACTATGAGAAAATGTACCTAATCACTTTCATTTTTTTGAGGGGTGGAGTTAAGAGGTATTGGAGACAGTATACCTTATCATTTGACCTTCCCTTCTACTACTACATAAATCCAAGGAAATTTGAAAATATAGCTTAATACCCATGACATACCTGTGTTGCCCTAATTTCCTTATTTATTAATTGAATTCGATTCCAAATTTGGCAAACTGTTGTTATTTCAACTTCCCTTATTTTCTCATAATTAGTTACAGTAGCAAAAACAAGCGGGGAAGAAAAACTGTAGTAGTTAAAAACTTAAAATAGAATACCATTTGTCACCAAAGTATCTGAGAGAAAATAGGCATACTTGACACAAGATAATCTTACATACCAACATATTCTCAGAAGTAGGAGTAAGAAATGAAACTTTTGCCACTGAATTATCCAACTGCACCACTTGACCATTGTACCAACGCCCATCTTTGTGACGGAATCTACATTTAGATCCAACAGAATAACACTTGTCCTCCAATGGCTCTGGTTCAACATAAGTGGGATCAAGGGGATCCACTTTCTCTTCAGTAAAAATATTAGTGTTATGCAGCACTGAATCTGCTTCCTGTAACAATCGTGCACGTTTTAGGTGAAGAAGTCCTTCTTCTGCATCCTTAATTGCCTGAACAAGCTCCTCATGAACCTGGAATATCAAACAATTTTAAGAAATTTAAGTATAAAACTAGCCTTGGAAATATTAGATTGGTTGACATAATCATGAGGTCAAAATCATGCTCTAGATCATAGAATCATACAATTCAACATGTTGCACCAGTTTCTGTGACCCTGATCCCAGGTGGGAGTAGAACACAATTTGTGTAGAAACTTGAGAGAGTAAGAAGAATAAAGAGAGAGATTGGGAGCTGATTTCTCTAATCTGAAAAATCAACATATTGATTCTGAGTCTTTAAACTTAGAGACTCTTATTTATATCCTACAGACGCAGGCTTCTCTGATAAGCCGACTAATCTACAGTTACAGTAACTGCCTCAAACCAAGTACAGTTGTCATAACAGAAACCTAACCAACACATACACAGTTTTTTTTTATCGGCAAATGTTAGATTTAGTTTTGTTAGAAATGTCAATTGGGGGGATTCGAACCCACAACCTCTCCTCCCTCCCTTCCCCAACCATTGGCCAACCTTATATCTCCCCAACACATACACAGTACGTAATTAGTCCACACTAGACATATACTCTATCAATTTGCTGCGATTGGAGATGAATCGCATGCCAACATGTAAAAGTGCACTGAATCACATGTTTTCAGCCATTCTCAAAATTTCAACAAAAGCATGTTCATGAGTCAGGCAGCAGGGCCAAAAAAACCAATACAGCCTACAAGATTACACCCACCCAGTCAAGTGAGCTCAAACCTAATTTAACCCTTTTCTCTTTGAAATAATCTTCCTTCTAGTGATTATGACTTCTACAGAATACAGCCTTGGCTAAGCTATGTCACTATGCAACTGGGATGATTGACATTGACTGAGCTCTGGACTTCTGGACTGTGTCACTTCAACTTGGACTGAATTTGGGGTTCTCTACTTCCCCCATGTCTGATTTATGTGGGCTGTAGCTCAATTTTCTCTGGTTGTTGTTCCCCAGTTGTACTTACTTATTATACATAATCTCCTAAAGTGACATCTATCATGCATTTTGAAACAGAACATACTTTTAAAATGCTAGTTAGGATTGTGAATTCAATATGGCCTGTTTGTGTTATTTTATATGTATATTATACATGTGTACATATTCTAGAACATAACTTTACATAAATGAAAATGATCAGACCTTAGTTTTATGAGAACATCTCACATTTTAGGGGTCGCTTGATTCAAGAAAATGTTTCTTTTTTTCATTTTGTTTCCTATTTTCTGAACTTCTACAGGAAAAAGTGAAAACAGAAAACAATAGAAAGTTGTTTTCACCATTTCCTATGCAAACTTCTGAAAACAGGAAATAAAGTGAAAACAGAAACCGTTTCTCAAACCAAACAGTCCCTCATTGGCAAGTTGGATTCAATATAACATCTACAAGTCTCACTAGCTCACTAGCTCAGGGCAGGACAATTTTTTTTTATCTACAAATGTTAATTTGTTAGTTTTTGTTAGAAATGTCAAATGGGAGGGTTCAAACCCATGACCTCTCCCCCCTCCCTTCTCCCTCCACCCTTCCCCAACCACTGGGCCAACCTTATATCTCCTCTCAGGGCAGGACAATGTTCCACTAGAATGAAATAATTTTGTTAATTATGCCAATGCAGCTCAGCAGATTTAAAATAACAAACAAGATTTGACTGGTTGCAATATAGGCTTCGCTTGCCTGAAGGTAACACCTGTAACATGTACAGAATACTTATCTTCTTGCTGCTAATCCCAATCCTCAATATTTTGCACCCATTTACCATTGCAAAAGCTGCTACAAAAATATCTAGTAAACTTAATTTAAACAAACAAAAAAATAAAATACTGAAACCTAACATCTCCTAATAGGGATTCAGACCTTGGTTCTCTACTTCGTGAGAGACTAGCCCCATTTGCTAGATTCAACTATAAAAAAAAAAAAAAAAAACTACAGTTGATTATCGAAACCTAACATATTGGGCTGCATTTCATATTCATTGCCACATGTTCACACAAAGTCTCAATCTTCAAACAGAAACAAATTGCCAACGAGTCAAAATCACATAATCCAACAAAATTATTAGTTTCTAACGCGACTAAGAAATGGGAAATCGAACAGGGACACAAATTTGAAAGGGTTGTTGAAAAAATTTAAATTTTGTTTATTGAAAAGTGAGAGAGAGAGAGAGAGAGAGAGTTGTACCGCGAGAAGTTCAGGGTCGGTTGGATCAGAGAGGAGAGCTTGATCGATAGCAGAGAGAGAATCCCTTTGTTCTTGCAATTGAAGTTCCAGTTGGTTCTCAAGAACCCTCTCTTCTTCGCTACCCATTGCCACCACCAAATCCAACCACATTACAACATACACTACTATAAGGTACCCAACAAATTATTATATAGTTTGGAACAATTTTTTTTCTTTTTTTTTTATAAAAATTTATACGTGACATGGATTCATAATTGTATTATAAAACAAGCTTAAATGCTAATTTGGTTACTAAATTAGTTAAAATGTGTAAATTTGGTTTCTGTTTTTTAAAATACGTCAATTAGGTTCTTGAATCCCTTAAAATTGTGTATCTAGTAAGTCTTTTTTGTCGTGAACGTTCAATTAATTAATACAATCTTTACCGCTGAAGGATAGAATGTTTTAAAATTTGGAAACTAAATTAAAGCATTTTAAATTAATAGCCCATATAAAAAAAATATGTTAAGATTAGTTGAAGAGTTTAATGATTCAAGTTTTACTCAAAGACAAATCATTATTGATACCACTGATAAATTTATAACCGTGAACAAACTAATTATATTGGTTGTTAGTGTATAGTTGTTTCTCTCTCAGTTGAACTATGTCCTTTTAAACCATATAACTTTTTTTCCTTATTATTATATTACTATACTTTTTTATTTCTTTCCTTTCCTCCAACATTGTTTCTACTTTTAGTATACTAAAAAAACAAAAAAAAAAGGATTATTTCAAGTTTCTAATTCTAATAAGACAATAACAAAATCATAGATAAATTAATCAGTAAATTTTAGGGGATTCTACTATCATGCATGTTTAGTTTAATTTTTTTTTATAAATTATTATGTATGTTTGTTACTTTTTAAAAAACAATTTTTTTCCAAATATTATCCTTTACTTTATATACTAATTAGAGCATTTTCATGTAATTTTTTTCAATTGATTTGAAAAAAAATCTTTATATTGTATGATTATTTGAAAATTTAAATAAATTTAAAAAAACATATAAAAATACAAATACTATTTTTTAATATATTTTTTACTTCTCTTACTCTTTCTATAAGACATTCTCAAAATTCTTTTGTGTCTTTAAGATAAATTAAGATTCTTAATTTTTTTATTAGTTAATTAGTTAAAAATTAATACAAAGATTAAAAGTTATGTTTTATTTAATATCAAATCATGTTTCATAATCTGCGTCTGAAATTTCATACTAAGTTATGATCTCATACAACATTAAATGATAACATTTAAGACTTTATTTAATATTGAGTTTAAGATTTGTTTTACAAATTCTTGGTGTTTAAATTATAATTAGACGAGATATAATTAATATGAATTTAGCTAAAATAAATTGTGGGTGTAAATATTTTTTATATTATTACCTAATCATATTTTGATAAATGATAAATTTGTTATTTTTTATAATCATTATATTAAAATTATATTTAGAATAAATTTTATTTAATTCATAATGCAAACTTTTCAAATATTGTATTAAAATTTAAATTAAATATGTGCTACGTTAATGCTAAATTATTATAAGAATTAATTTTAGTATAACTTTTTTTTGTGTAACAAGAGATAATATATACTTTTATTTGCTACCCAATCAATTTCTCTCAACAGATCTATTTTAAAGAAATGAGATACTTTTTAGTTGCGACTTTATGTTTATAAAAAATTATATCTTTACTTCTAAATCTAATCAAATCACAAAACATATTTAATTTTTCCAAAATAAATAAAAAAGCATTCTACGAGAAAAAGAGTTATATACTCATCCAATTATAACTCATTATACATTATAAATTTATTAACTTTTAAAATAATTTATAATTAAATAATTATGTAAAAATAATTTTAAATTAGTAATACATAAACGTTAAACTGAATATTTATATTTATTTACAGAAAAGCAATAAAAAGACAAAAAGAATCCTAGTCCTACTACTACTTGAGATATAATAATCCTGCGTATGCCAGCACTAGAGAACACGCGAAACACGTGATTCACCCACGCCGGAGAAAATGAGCACCGGCGCTGGAAAGGTGATGTGTGTCACCGGCGCTTCCGGTTACATCGCTTCCTGGATAGTCTAATTCCTTCTCCATCGCGGCTACACCGTTAAGGCCACCGTTCGCGACACGAGTCCGTCACGTTTACTCTCCTTTTTCTGTCACTTTTTTCCTTATTATCGGCAAATGTTAGCCGCTAGTTTTTGTCGGAAGAAGATATTCGAACCCACCACCTCTCTCTCTTTCTTCCTTCAACTACCAAGTCTACATTTTCCTCATTGTTGTGGTGCCCATAATTCAAATTTCCTCGTGCATCAATATTATTTTATTTAATAATTAAAAGATTGAATATCGAATGAATGTGTGGTGTGCCAGATGATCTGAAAAAGATAAACCACTTGGTTAGCCTCGATGGTGCTAAGGAGAGGCTGCACCTCTACAAGGCGAATCTTCTCGAAGAAGGTTCCTTTGACTCTGTCTTTCAAGGTTGCCATGCTGTGTTTCACACTGCTTCTCCCTTTTATCACGATGTCAAGGACCCCCAGGTTTCAAATTCTTCCATTTTTGCATTTGTTTTTATTAGCTTTAACTACCCTTTTGATTCCTACAGCTACACAAAACTTTGCCTTTTAATCCCTACTACACTTGAAACATTTTCTTTTAATCTTTATGCGTACTATTTTTATTCTCTTTTAGTTCTTACACGTATAATTTTAGTGCATGTTTGGATTATTTGCCCAGGTTGGGTTAAACTTGGGTTTGCCAAAGCAACCCAAGAGAGTTTCTTGGTAAAATTCTAATGTGGAAACGTACTTTTGAAGGTAATCAAACATACGTCACTGAGTTACTCTCCGAAAGTATGTTTAGCGCGCAAAAGTATCTTTAGAACAGTTCACCAAACATGCCCTTAATCATGTTTGCCCCTGCAGTGAGGACTAAAAGTCTAAAAGGATTGAAATGTTATGTGTAGAGTCTAAGAAGGGGTGTTTCTAAGTGAAGTGACTTAAAAGGAAAAATCTTTTTTTCATATGGGGTGGCTGTATTTTTATGTTTTTATTTTTAAATGTGCAGGCTGAATTGTTAGACCCAGCTTTGAAGGGGACTCTCAATGTTCTGAAATCGTGTGTGAACTTGCCAACGCTGGAACGTGTCGTTTTAACCTCTTCTGTTGCTGCAGTTGCGTACAACGGAAAGCCTCGTACTCCCGATGTAGTGGTTGATGAGACATGGTTTTCTGACCCGGATTTCTGTAGGGAATCACAGGTATTCTGATAACTTTCACTTTAGTCCTAGGTTTTTTGAAATGTGGTTTTCTCACGATTCTTGGTATTGCAAAATATTGCGGACAAATGTGACTAAATAAAGTTGAGAGAGATGCTGATTAAGAAGAAAACAGAAGATGAAAATGAGAAAATATCTTCTAGCTATCTATATCTTTTGGTTTTTGAAATAGAAGCAGTTTTCAAAACTTAGTAGATTTTGAGTAAGAAATTGATTGTTTAGAAGTATGAAATTGCTATGGAAAACAGTTTTTAAAACCAAAAAATGAGAAGGAAATCAAACAGGCCTTTATTCTTTTGGTCGGTATACTTATAAGCTAAGGAACCATTACCATGAACTTGCAACCGAAAGACTCTATTCCTTGCTTTTCTAAGCTCCTAAGCTAAGAGTCAAAGATGCATTAAAATTGATCTAAATCTCATGCTTTCCTTTTTCTTTCCCTGGAAAGTTTGCATGCATGTCTCTTCTCTGGTCATTACTCAGAGTCCTGAATTGGGGTATATGCTTTCTATCTCAAAGGTCAATTATGCAACTTTCCTTGCTACTAGCTTGGAAAATGTAAACGTGTTTTTGTTGATTTAACCATGAATGTGAATCAAGTGGATTACGTGGGCAGGGGATGCTTCATGCTTCTGCTCTATTAAATGATGGTAAGTGTGTAAATTAATGACATTGACAAAAGGTGTTAGAAAAGTAATATCTCTCAGTATTTTTTGAGACTCATTGTCATAGAAAAAATGTAACAAATTGTTTTTAGAAAGGGAATATATTCTCTTGAAAGATTCATTATCTTGTTCTCGTGTTCTGTTTTTTTTTTTTATTTAAATAAAGAGACAAAATACTTTCATTGTAAAATGATGTGTCTTGATTTTTTTTGTGTCACACTCATTGCTGTAGGAAGAAGGTGAATATACAAATTTTGATTATCAATTTAGATATTTTGTTATGTTGTTTATATTTAATTTCATTGGAGTCTCTCTCTCTCTCTTATATGTGTGTGTTGGGGGAGGGAATGTGCCAGTGTACTATACTTGGACTTCAACTGTGTCGGAGTATTCATGTTTGTCTCGTGTCCTGTATTGGTGTTAGAGTCCTGCCTCATAGGGCATTACTTCCCCAATGAAACAGGCAAATGAAAATGGTAAAACTTTTAGTGATTTTGGAGTTCATCTTGGACCTAAATATTAGAATTGGATAAAGTTAACGTGGGTGGCCTAAATCTATGTCAGAAGTTTTAAACTTATTTAGTTGTTTTTGCATTGCCGTATGGTTTCAAATTTTAATCAGAAAAAGAGTGGAACGAGAATTACAGGTGCTACCATTGTTGGTGGTAAGCTTATCACTTTAAGGCTTCATTGATTTGTGTGGAATGAGAACATGTTTTAAGAGAGCTAAAGTAAATTTCTTGCCCTTGATATCCAAAGGACAAAATTAAGTTCACAAAGTTCAATGGATATATCTTTCCATTGTTGTTGTTTTGACAGAATAAAATTTTGGAAGGGAGAAAAAGCATACCAGGTTAGATGACATGATTTCTTCCCAAACAAACAAGCAGACAAACATGTCTTTAAAGAAAATTATAAATGAAACATTGCTCTTTAGTTCCACTTACATGCGAGTCAAATCCTTCAAAGAAACCATTGGCTGAACACCCATCAATGGAAAAGTCAAATAAAGTATCTCACATGGGCGACAACCAATACCTTCTAGCTGAAAATGTCATCTATTCTTTGCTTTCCAAAGCATCTAAGTGCGGAAATGCTTTTCACAATATAACTTATGTTTCCCCTATCAAGTTTTGATGTTCTAGCCTTATTGTATGCTCACTAACAGTTTGCTATTTAGATGTGCTCTAATATTTGGGTCCTCTACAGGATTCTGTAATCTAGCCAAAGCATCGTTTTAACATCATCCTGTGTGAAGATTAGATATTGCTTCATATGATTAAATTGAATTTGTTGTAATTTTGATATTATGCACCTGTTTTTCACTTATTCTGATGCATAGATGAGGCACCAAACATTTTAAACGGCTTCTCTCATTTTGTTAATATTATATGAGACAGCTGTTATTATAATGCTAATGTATTTATTCAAATGTCAACAAAGTGTAACAATTTATCATGTATATTATGTTACTATGTTCTTCACATTTATTGTCATTGCCTATTTATGTTTCAGATGTGGTATACACTTTCAAAGACTTTGGCCGAAGATGCTGCCTGGAAATTCGTAAAAGAGAACAGCATTGACATGGTTACTATTAACCCAGCAATGGTGATAGGACCTCTCTTGCAACCAGTCCTTAACACAAGTGCTGCTTCAATTTTAAACATAATTAATGGTAATTACTATTTATATGTAAAATTTCTATTATGTGCTTCGTCTGCATCTGGATTACACAATGTTTTTTTTCAACTGAACTATTGTGTGGATCAAACCAAATGAAAAGGTAAATAGAAAATATTAAAACGGAAATTCAAATAGAATATGAAAAGGAGGGTTGTAATAATAATAAGTACAATCTGAATGTACAATTGTACATCTGAGATATTAGATATGTGCATTTTAATCATAACAATTATTGTTGAGCTACATAGTATTACTATATTCCCTTTTTTAGCTTGATTACTGCCTAAAGTCAGAAGTACTATTGGAAGGGATTATTATTGAGGAAGAATGAACACAAGTGTGTTGAGTGCTTTGAAGATGTTGTTGGGTGGGATTAGTTGAAGATACAAAATCCACTCTAGGTTATAGCTCAAAAAGTTTGGGGAAATATGATTTTTGTTGAAAGTGATGTAGAGACAAAACATAGCAAAATTGCTCAAGAGGTTTGTGGCTTTATTTGGATAAATAGGTTACTAAAAGAATTTATGTATTCTGCCGCAAGAACCCATGAAGCTATTAAGCGTCATTGAATCTTTCATCAGCATAATCCATAACTCGGTTCAAAATTTACATGACAAGTTGAAGCATGTGAGGATTGACAAATTTCATCTGATTAAAGATTGAAATGGGACATTTACTTATACCATGTACAAACTAAGTTGAAGGAAGCATAGATTCTTACAAAGGCTTTGCTGAAGTCAAACTTAAATTCTAATGTCAGAAACTCAGGAATAGCTGATTACATTAGATTGACAGTGTGCATTGAAAAGTAATCTCAAATAAAAAAACAAGACATACAAATCATAGTAGTCATAGTCTACTATCTTTTTGAGTTATTTAGTTGTTATTTTAATGAATATTAGTAATTTCTATTTGCTTCCAATATACTTTATTTTCCACTGTACAAAACTTAGATAATTGAAGAAACTGTTCCATCGCCTTGATACAGGTGCACAAACATTTCCAAATGCATCTTTTGGTTGGGTCAATGTGAAAGATGTTGCAAATGCGCATATTCTAGCATATGAGAATGCTTCAGCTAATGGAAGATATTGCTTGGTTGAGAGAGTGGCACACCACTCGGAACTTGTGAAGATTTTACGTGATTTGTACCCGACATTGCAACATCCAGAGAAGTAAGTATAATTATTTTGATGATTTCAAGAATGTATACAATTCATATAATATATGAACACAAATCTCCATCTGCTATACCCAGTTGTTTTAGTGTTTTATTCACCTGTTTGAAAACTCAATTTAGTATTGAAAATGAAGACATTCAGCATTGCTATTAGTTAAAAGAAAGAATTTAAATTTTGGAATATATTATTTGATGATCTGAAACTAGATTATATAGGCTAAGACAACATAACAACCTTCCTAAACAAGACTATATATATGGGGTAACTACCCATTTGTCTTAATTTAAAATATCAATTCGTCGTAATTTACAACAACTGCTATAAATTACTGTACAATTGGTGTGGGACAATTACTCCCCTTTTAGCTGTAGATTGGATATCTTATTACCTGTTCAGACTTGATGAAGTTTTGCTACATTCCATATGTTACTTGGTTCTCCTAAATCATTGCTTCTATTTATTTGTGTATGCAATACTGATACATTTTCAATTCTTGGGGCATATTTGAGACACATGGTTTCACCATAGTTATGCTAATATAATGACTAATACCTCGCACTATTTTTATATCTCCAGTATATATTTTATAGTTATGCTAACTTATGCAGAACTTTTCATTTGGATAATTACTGAATTATATGTTCCAGAGATAAGGCCAAGTATAAAAACTTGGCATGTGTAGGTCCTTCAAATGTTATTTTGTATGCAAAAACCATTAGGTTTTGGGTCCAACGGGACTCTTCATTCGATCTAATTTTGTGTTTGCATTTATAAAATATAAATAATTTTTTTCTTTTTTTGATTTTTCTAATTCGAGGGCGAGCCTTGGTGCAGCGGTAAAGTTGTGCCTTGGTGACTTGTTGGTCATGGGTTCGAATCCGGAAACAGCCTCTTTGCATATGCAAGGGTAAGGCTGCGTACAACATCCCTCCCCCATACCTTCGCATAGCGAAGAGCCTCTGGACAATGGGGTACGAAGTTTTTGATTTTTCTAATTCCATTTTCACTCTGTCAACAATATTATCAGGTGTGCAGATGATAAGCCATATGTGCCAATATATCAGGTTTCCAAAGAAAAAGCAAAGAGCTTGGGGATTGAATATACTCCTTTGGAAGTGAGCCTCAAGGAGACTGTGGAAAGCTTGAAAGAAAAGAAGTTTACCAACTTTTAATTTGTAATAGCTCCTAGAGGAGAAAACGTTAATAGTAGAAACCTTGTGTGGTTGCTCATTTGGCTTATGATGCTCATGCTTATGAACAAACTTACTATTAAATAAGACTTAAATCAAAATTGGTATAAGTACTGAAAAAAGCCATTCTTGGTCTGATTAGCACCAGTGACAACTAAGTATCGAACACGTGTGTCCAAGTAGAGTTTGCATTACAAATTGTATCCTTGTTATATTATATTACTATTTACTAGGAAATGTCTGATGCAACCAATGTTCTTAAATAACTGTTATGGCTGGCGTCATAACACTATGATGTGGCATTTTTAGACCCCTTTGTCATTCACCATTTAGTATTTGTCATTCACCCCTTCTTTATTATTAAAAAACCCTTTTAAAGGTTACTTCATACTTAAAACATATCATACCTGATTTCAATATGTCTATTCGCTCTTTCTCTCTCGCCAGTCTCCTTAATATGTGAATCCTATGGTTTCACCTGCCCTCTCTCTTGTGAACCTCCTAAGTTGTGGCCAAGCAACTCTAGCGACCCTTCTCCGGCAACCACTCTCATTGGCGACCTGAGTGTGGTTGCTCTTGTTCTTTGTCTATTCAATGTTTTTGCACTCTATTTTTGCTAAATTTCAAGATTTAGATCTGGTTTTTAGAATTTCAAAATTTAGTTTTCTCTCTTTTCGAATATCAGAATCATGTTCTATTTTTTTAAAAAAAAAATAAACCTATCCAATTCTTTTTCACTTATAGGACAATGTCAAGCACCCAAAATCACATTCTTTTGTGATTTGGGATATTTTTTTGGATTTTTGTCTATGATTTTGTTGAGTTCAATTTATTTTTGTTTATATATATAACAAATGCATCTAAAAAACAAGTTGTGTAATTCCAAAGGATCACTCACATTGTTACTATTCTCAGGTTTTATACAACATCTTGGTATCAATTAATAAATTTCAAATGTACAAATTTGTTACATTATCCTTGTCAAGTGTTTAGGGTTTAGAGATTATTATAAATCAGATCTGATGTTATTCATCTTAAAACCACTTTTCGACCAATTTACTCAAATAAAAATTGATTCTAATTATAATTGATTATTGAAATAATTTAATTTTTGCAACCATCCCAAACACAACTTTAGAATATTCCTACTCTATTGTAAATACAATAATTTTATCGTCCATTGTTAGGTCTTTTCTCTTTGTAAACATAAAAAAGTGCAAGACAACAGGTTTCCTTTAGCTATGAAGCATGGACATCCCAGTCCTTTGCCGTGTCCAGTGTCCGACACGCGTCCGTGTCAGTGTCCGACACCGACACGACACCCGTATTACATTCTATATTTTGGACATTACAGGTGTCTACGTATCCGTGTCCGTGTCGGTGTCGGTGCTTCATAGTCCTTTAGTATCAAGACCTCCTATATTCCTTGGATGATTCTTAGTGTTGTTCCTTGGCCATGGTGTCCTTTAAATTTAGATTTTTTTTTTTTCGTTTGTGATTCTCTACAATAACCATCAAAAGTCGCCCCGGCTATGTTGTTCCTTTTCCTGTCAACCACATAAGTTTTTTGAATAAGATCACACTTTTTTTCTTTTTTATTGACAAATATTTGTTGTTAATTTATTAGTTTTTATTAATAAAGGGATTCGAACTCACCGCCTCTCCGCTCATTTTTCCTTCATCATCAAGCCAATCTTATATCACTTAACAACATCACAAGTGATTGTACAACCTCAACACCCTATCATTCAGCTGAGGGCTTTTGTAATCCTCAAGGTTCCAGGCTCAGCTAGAAACTTCTTGTGTTGCTTTGATTGATGCTGAGATCAATAAGCATAGGCAGCCAAAACTCTGTCCAAGGCTACCTCTCTTTTGTCGAGGGGGGGATTCTTGTAGTTTGCACTAATGTTTTCATCCAAAGGTCACATCATGTCGCAATTAAGCGATGCTAATTGCATTACAGTACATGCCTCTTGTGACCAAGGTAAAATCTATTTTAGAATCAAACAGGAACCGTGCAGTGTATACATAATCAGCAACATAGCATCACACCACCTTCACATAAATAATGAAATAATATATCTTCAACTTAGCATAAGGATGTACCTTCCAAGTCTACACATGTCCTATGGTTTGCATTATCAAATGCTCGCAACTTAGTATCATACCAACTGCACAAAAAAGTGTAAACATTATCAGGAAGAGGGTTCTACCACCAGATTTTTTTCTCCCATTAGTGGCAAACATCATGAACAAAGGCTTTCCATCTCATCACTTTAATTAATTGCCCTCAATTTTCTACTTTGCTCTATTGGTCCAAATACTATAAATGGAGGAGCTAAATTACTTGGAAAACAGGATCCAAATCTTATTTAGAAAATAGAGTGAACTTGTTTACTTTTGGTACATAAGTTTATTGGGGAGTGAAGAGCCTTAAAAGGGACATTTTGAGAGTTCATCTGAAAGTAAAATAAGAATACATATAATTGTATCTGAATTTGGAATTTTGTGTCTTCTTGCACATGCCCAACCAACCCTACTTTGATGCAGATTATCTAGCAATTTGTTCTGCTAGGACTCCAAATTTCCCTTTTTATTTTTAATTAAAAAAATGATAATCTTACCAAAGTGTACTTTTCTACAGTTCTATCAATACTAGTCTCATTGGATGTGATTTTTTTTAGAAGTTGACATAAGTGTACCTCTTCCAGTGAACTGATTGTTTGAAATTCAAGCATAATGAATGGTGATCCATAGCATAACTTTCATAGGGGTACTTGATTTGAGCCTACATTGGACAAAAAAATTAGCACACAGATCAATTTGTTGGGCCTAATGAAAACGATGTGTCAATAACATATATTTTCTCTTTGCTTTATTACCGTTGAAACTCAGATTTTATTGGTGTTTTCCTTTTTTTTTTCATTTCTAAAAAGTTTTGAAAACCAAATTACAAAATGTTATTTTTATATTTCTTTTCAAAAACAGTTTTTTTTAAATAAAAAAAACTAGTAATAGCCTAGATCACAATACATGCTCACGAACAATCTTTTAGTAAGGACTAAGCGTTGATTAAGGAAGCTTGCATGCCCATTTTTCCTGTCTAGAGAAGTTTAGGGTGTATTAGGATCTCAGTGCACCATTTCCTTTAACACCATTCTTCTCTTTCTTGGACATAGTGTGGGGCAATTAGAATTGAGCTTTCTCATATACATACGTAAGCAATAATGTCAAGGGATTTCTGTCTCAAAGAGTTAATATCATTATCATGATTTTTAGTCATGAGAATATCTTGCTTTTAGTAAAAAAAAATATTTTAATTTATATATATAAGTATTTCTTCATCCCATTTATGCGAACAGCGATTAGGATCATCAGTCAAATGTGGAGTAACGGTTAATCACGTGAAATTTTGTTTGGGGAGAAAGGGAGTTACAAAAACGTTTCAACATACCATAGCAAGAAGATAATATTAAAATAGCATCATAAAGTACTATTGCTGAGAATCAAAACAAACATATAACAAAAATAAGAATCACCTTGTCTATATATGGTGGTATGTTGGGGCAAGAGACGCCCATTTTTGTTAAGCCCGATAAAACGATAATGCATAAAAGTATAAATTGACGTAGCCATCTTTTTCTTTGTCAATTAATGAGTAAAACATATAGGATGCACTAACGCGACCAAAGCTGTCAATGGATGTCTTAACCACAGGATAACAAGTCAGCTTCACATACACTGTATCAAGCGACATGAACATATTAATGTATTCATTGATAGATGTCTATCATAACCATTTGAAACCAAATAAATACATATATAATAACCTAAATCCATCTGAGAAAAAATATATTTTCACTAGTCCAAAACGAATGAAAAACTGTCCAAGTTTTCAGAACCTCCGATGGCAACCAAAACTCTAATAGATAGAAAGTCTAATTGAGCCAAACCCAATAAGTCTTATCGAATCTAGGATAATCTTATTCGTACTCGAAATTAGTTTTCAAAATTATTTTTTACATTTTGGATTTGTTAAGGTATACATGTTTATTTCTTAGCGTAGGTGCATATACTTTAATAAGTTATATTAATAATGTATTTTAAGATAATTTATCATTTTTAAGATAATTTTTAGTTATAATTTATTAATGTACTAATACTAAAAATCAAATATATCTACATTAGCAAACCCCCCGAGTGTATGTACTCATACTCAATATGGCACGTGACCCTAGATTGTATCTTTGCCTTCCTCTAAACTAAAGACTCCTCACTCTATCTGCTCATAGCCCTTTGCCAAAAATCGCCATGAACATCCTCTCATCCAAGTCAGAAACTCAAACGAACCCCATTAAACCTTATTAAGTCATTCAAGGACTTATCTGGCTATTAGCGTACGTCAAACAAATCTTCCATAGTCAATGTCTTTTGCTTGTTCGTCGCAAAGAACTCTTCAAAGCTAACGATCGACCTATCAAGAATACCACTAAACCAGTCCAATGCTACCCCTAACAACGTCCCTATGAACATCTTACATTTAAGTGCATTGTTTCCACCACTAATTAACATATGTGAATGAAAGGTCTTAAGATCCATCAAAATACTCCACCTTGGGAACTAAGAAATGTGGCAGGATGGGCTTGGCATCAATTTCTATCAAGAAAGGTTCGAAATATCTTGGTGGCTCCACCGTTGTCTTTTGCCTTCTGCCTTCCTTATGTTCATGTTTCCTGCATTTCGTCTACCTTCCTCTTAATCTCCTTGTTCTCTCTACACTTCTCCTCTGGCGTCTTGTAGACCTATGCATTCTCCTCCTGAAACCATTCATGATGGCAAGCAACTCCTCTAGGGTTGGGTTTAGGGCAAAGTTTTCCTCATTGTTGTAGCGATTCCTTGCCATTGTGTTCTCTCCATCTTTCCAAGCAAAACCTAGGGCATTTGATAAAAAGCTTCATTGTGTCCCAAGATAAGTGCCAAAATATTTTGGTACAAGATTCCTTCATAGGTTTGAGGTAGCCTACTCAAAGCATTCAAGTTATAGCAACCAACCCTAGCTTTTATGTTCATAGCATCTACTACTATCTTGAATTTTTCGTAGGTGTTTTGTCTCCTATATCGCAGAATAATGATTCAAACTTTGTATCCTCTATAGCTTGAACATAAATTAACATGGCGAGGCCACTTCACTGCTGATCTAATAACAAGTCAGTAAGAATTTGACTTGCCAGCAGGAGAGATAAGGTTAACTTGTATATCGACCTCAAAGGATACAATAATTAATTTAGTTTAATTTCTTAACATTATCAAAAGACATGAATATATAGGCATCATAAGAAAATTTTTAAGACAAAAAAGTATGTAAGTGTTTTTAATTCTCAACTTTTTTTTGCTGAACAAAGTACATAAATTAAAAATCTAACCGAGTAGCGACTAATGCATGAGAGTATGCATTCAAACTCACTTTAAAGAAAAATTTTACTCAAATATAAATTTACATCAATAACAGCTTTAGTATGTGTATACATACCATATAAATATTTATACATCTATACTTGAAATCACTAATTTCATTTTAATTAATTAAATAAAATTTAAATATATATATCTATTATGACAAAATACCTTAAACGTTCGTTCATTTCAATCCATGTAGAGAAAAGTGTTTCGGTTTGTATACATTGAAACGTGTGCGAACAGTGATTCAAACATATCCGATATAATTTGATATGTCTAAATTAGGGACCTGGCTTCTCTCCTGTTTCTCTCTGTTGTCTCTTTGCTGTACTTTGAAAATTATACAGTTTTAAAATTGAATTACAAAATTAAATATTAATAAAATTATTTATTAACACAACTGCATCAACAACAAAGAGACAGTTGAAAAAAGAACAACACAAAAATCAATTTCCTAGAGTGGGCACGTTGCGGTCAAAGTTCGAGAGGCAGCTTCGAAGTCCAACAGAGGTAAATGAGGTAATTTCTTAAATTGAGTAACATGAAGGACTATTTTGTAAATTTAAAATTTTATTCTCATCAGGTTACCGTTTATTAATTCAAACCGTTGATTATTTTATTATTATATCTAACGGTAAAAATTGATGTTTCACGGATATCCTCATGTGGTCCTGATTTTTTAGTCTTCACGATAGTCATCGCGTGTAAAAAGTTATACTATTTTTGTTTTTCAATTGAGATGGTCAAGTTTTATTATTGCTAATTCTCTACTTTAACTTTATCAAAAAAGCAATATATGACTTGATATATTTAACCATTGTGACATCACCAAAAATAATACGTAAGATATGTTGTCTTATTTGTTTCCTCTCAATCGGTGGTGTCAAAAAAATTCTATTAGAAACAAGGCTTATTTTGAGATTTACCAAAGATAAATCATTGAATTCGCTCCAAGGTCATTGCAATTATTATGAACTCCACTCACCTTCTCTTCCATTTCTTCTTTTATTCGACAAATTCATCTTTTTCTATTTTTCCCTTTCCCTATTTATTTTTTTCCTCTTCATTTATTTTATTTTATTACTGCAGGCTCACCCATCCACTTTTTTAAAAAATCTGGTCCAACACTTGGCCACCCTTGAACAATTCATTGTTTCACTTTATGAGTAACAAGGGTCGATATACTCTGTGGTGCATGTTTCTCGGCCCACTGTGTTGTTGCCTCTAATAATAAATGCATATGGAGCCCGTGATATGATCAGTAACACATTTTACCATTTTTGTGACCACACTCTCTCCTCACCAGCAATTGCATCAACTCCCTCCTTCACATTTAACCTAATTTGTCCTCACTCCTCACCCGTCCCCAAGCTTGGTAGTTATTTATTCCACCTAGAGAAATTAGCTAAACCTTCAAAGTGGTCCAACCCCCAGCACCTATTGTTAAGAATTTAAGATTACCAACCCTAATCATAATCAAAGTCCTTAGAATTTCAAAAATAATTAATCATATAACCCGATTCAATATTTTGTAAATCTGAATCTAAAGAATACTTAACCATGGGTTGGTAGGCATCAATCACTTTTGTTGCATCCAATAATCAAACTTACTCCCTTCACCCTTTTGGGTTTTATATATATAACATAAGTATCTTTGATGAAAAATAATGTTATTTAACTAAGTAAAATGATTATAAGTAACAAAGTTCTCATTTAGGTTTAAACTTGAAATGGTTAGTTAAATTGAAACAATTGTCTTAGTTATTCATACATTTGATCATTTTTACCCTTTTGGTTTAAATAACCTTTTAAACAAAATCTTTTTTTTTCAAAAAGAAAGAAATTGACAATACAATCACCGGACATAAGTTACATGTCAAATTGAGAGATTGATTCTAAATGTTTAAAGTTATTAAACTAAAAGATTTTCACCTTAATAACTCCTTCTTTTTACCACTTTCTTTGCATGCCAAAGTAGATTTGAGCCAAACACTAGTGGCCATACAATCACAAAGCATTAGACAGAGGAATATGATGGGCATCATTCAATTATTCACTTTTGGGTTTCTTTAATTTTTATGTTCAAAACGGATATACAAGTTGGCAAACAAAGAAGAAAATCTCATATAGACTTATTATACACAAGTGTAGATTAAGAAAGCAGAAAGCCATAAACTAACACAACATTATTGGTCATTATTCTACCTCAACAAGTGATATGGCAATCCAAGATAGCTAGCATTTTCGTTGTGCTAAATTTTATCACACTTATACCTCAAAGATAATGTTCGTAGGTGTACTAGACAACCCAAACAAGACAATTAGTGGCAAAGTGAGCTGCACCGAGATGAGAATGCCCGAATGGTTCGGCTACCATATGTATTTATGTATATGCTATGGCTAGTGAAGGCTACCTTGAAAGTTCCATTTCTTGTAGTTTGGGAAAGGGACAAGAAAATTTTTCAATTGCCATATAATTCTAATTGATTCCAATAGTGTTGTTTTAGATGTTGCAATCCCCTTCTTCAAAAGCATCACTTCAAACCACCATAATGTTGACTTTTTAAGGATCTCTTGGGTGCCTTTCATTATTTCCTATTGAATTAAAACAAGAGCATTATCAACACAAACTATTACAACAAGGTCCTATAATGATCTCGAATACGATTATCTTTCGTTGAGAACACTAGTAATCTTTTAATTTAAAAGCTATTACGGTGAGGTAGGAAAATTAAGGTAAACCTAAATTTCTAAGTTGTCAAACTGTCCATACCACACAATACCTTCCCCATGAATTTTCTGTTTAGAATTCAAAGACAACCCAACTAAGTTATTAAGGTGAATTGACGGATAAACAACCTTTACATGTATCAAACTTCAAATTTCTAACGTCTCCTTTTCCTAGCACTAGGTACATTTCTTAGAAGTTCTTCATGAAAAACCATGTGCTCCTTGGAATTGAGATGTGGATAGATTCTTTTCTTTGGCGGTATAAGTTCCAAGACATTGCAAGTTATTATTAGTGAGGATAAAATATCAAGAATAAAAGAGAAAGCATCTCTCTCTATCTAATCATTCACCGTCCAAAATCCAAATTACTCACCCTGCCAAACATCTTGAGTGTCATAGAAGGCAACATGATTGTTCTATTCCTATTGCCATTGCTCCCACAATGAAAAAGAGAAACAAGAAATTATCACCATCTACCTCCCTCACCTAACAAAGTTTCTTCCCAAGCTATGTTGGTTAGCTCAAGGGATGGGAGAGAAAAAAAAAATTCAAAATAGGGTTATAGGAAAAAGCTATGCTATTGAACACTTACAAAAGTCATATTTCGTGACCAAACTAAATTGTCCACCCATTCAAGTAAAAAACATAAATTTAGAAATGTAATTGTTGTAATTTAATAAACTCTTATACGAAAAATAAAAATCCTTTTGAAAATCAACTGAACCAAAATGCATTATGCAATATGTATCAATTGCATTCAATAGTCTCACTCACAATACAATGTGGGGAAAAATAAAAACATGGGTAAAAAGAATCAAACCATAGATAGAAACTAGTCCTCTAAATGTGATGAATGATCATTGATCATCAATGATAACCAATTTTGTTCTTAAATTGTATTATACATACAGACACATACCAAGTATGATTTGTCAGGTAATGCAAATTAATTCTCCTGTCAAACGTAAAATATTGCTTTCCACTTTTTTCGGTTTGTCATTACACTAAAAAAGTAAAGAAAATTTGAGAGAAAAAATCTGCAACAATACCCTGAAGAATTACTCTTCACAGAAATTAAGATCATATCACCATAATCTTCATAACTGATCATCAATCACATTTTTCTTTTTCATTTTTCTCCGCATAGTAAAAAAAAGGGGGAAAAAGAGAAAGATAAAAAAAAATTCAAGTAGATGATAAAGAGTAAGAAAGAAAAAAATAATAATAATTCCGTCAACGAACCAAATACATCATTTCGTTCCGTTTTTTCATTTTTTCTCATCAGAGGCAAAGAACGGTGCAGAACAGATCATCGGTTGCCACGTCAGCATCGTCTAACGGCAACGCGTTTAGATCAAACGGCAACGGTTCTCGCGGGAACGACGACGCCACGTTGTCGCCTTCGCCGTCGTCAACGACGGAGGACGACGAATCGCAGTCGCTGCGGCAGTCCTCGGGGATAACGGGTGGCGTCCGGGGATATCTCCGGCCGGTGGCCACCGGCGCTGTCGCCGGCACGGCAGCACGGGGGCCGCTGAAGGACTCTACGGTGCTGCTCATGCCACTGGATGTTGGTCGCCGGTGATCGTGGAAATCTTCGCCGGTGTTGGCGAAGTGCCGGTGATCGGAAAATGGATCGGGATGGTAGAACGGCGGAGAAAGAGGGAAATTGGTCTTCGCCTTTGGTCCCCGGAGGGTTCTCGCCGCCGTGTCGTAGGCACGCGCCGCCTCCTCGGCGGTGTCAAAGGTTCCGAGCCAAACCCTGGCTTTCTTCAAAGGGTCTCTGATTTCGGCAGCGAACCGGCCCCACGGTCTTTTTCTGACGCCCCTATATCGCTGTTCTTTGAAATAAACCGGCCTTAAACCGGGTTCGGCGACCTCCGCCGCCGCCGCGGCGGTTCCACCCCTACCCATCTTCAAAGTTGGAATCTTTTTTGAATTCCAAGACAACCCAGAAAACCAAACCTGGCCAAAATACGTTGAAAAATAAAAAATGTGAGATTGGTTAAGAAAAAGTTGCAGCCTTTGACCTTTTCTTAAGGGGGAAAAAATGTTCTCACAAGAGGGTCATTTCATTTGGTTTGAGGGTGAGGTTTTGAGGGATTTCGAGGTTATAGAGATTGGAGAAGATAATGATGATGATGGTGGTGGTGATGAGATTGAGAAGGTGAGAGATGGAGGAAGGGAGAGAGAGAGAGAGAAGAGAATGGGTGGTAGAGGGAGAGAGGTTTTGTGGTTGAAGGAAGGTACCATAACAACACAACTCACAACAACACCTTCTCTTGTTGATCTTCATCTACACAAAAATATATTAATAAGATTGAGAATGGACCTCAAGAGTGTAGTTTTCTACTTTTCTTTCTTTCTTTCCTTTCCCTGTGGGTTTCTTGGCTGTGGCTGTAATTTAATGACCTTTCATTCATTCTTTTATTAAAAAATAAATAAATAAATCTTCCTTATCCATTATTTTTAGAATAAACAGACTATCCATTAATAGTTTAAAAGATTTTTATTCTCTCATTAATCATTATGGTATATTTATTATTTTTTATAATTATCATCTTAAAATTATAATAACTATTTTTGAATAGATTGACAATATAAAATATTCCGTAAACAAACATAGAAATTAAATTTATTTTTAATAACAGTTTAATTTCTCTATACCAATTTTTTATGTTGTTAATCAATTAAAAATAAAATAAGTATGATTTTTAAGTAATATTTTAAAAAATAATAAATTTACTATATATGATATGGTATTTCTGAGTCTATTTTATTTTTATTTTTTCATTTTTTGGTACAGTTTTATCATTTTATGTTTGATTTTGTGGTTTTTTTTTCTCAATTGTTGGCAATGGAATTTATTATGGGTTGTGAAATGACAATAAGGGCCTTCCCATTAATGAGAGGAGGTTAATGTTGTGAGGGGAAAGTTTGAAGCGGGTTGGTTAATTGGTTGGTGACTGGGTGTATGGTAATGGTAAGGTCTCTTTCATGATATCACAACTGTTCCTAATTTTTTCTTTGTTCAGTGATTCAGAGGGTAAGATCAACGAAGGGTGATGATGGCATGTGGATCTTTAAATTGAATATTGTTGCGTGAGAAGAGTAGCATCAGATTTTGGAGACCTTGGAAAGATTTCCACGCCAAATTTTAATAATCCCTAGTTTGCTTATATTTTTAGGAAAGAAAATAAGCACATTAATAGTGTGAATTAAAACGGCAAATTTGTATCTTTCTTCATTCATTTTCAATCATTTCGTCAGCTGGGTATTAGAGAACCATGGTTAATGCTATTCACAGCCACGGGACTACGTTTTTTAATTTGTGATTGCCCATCCTTCTTTTAATATTCTTCAATTTCTTTCATCAAAGATAATACTATATATTAAGTCATAAATATAAAAGGATCTGATTTAATTGACTGAATAAAGCATAATATTTTAAATTAATGTGTTTAATTTATACGGATAAACAATAAATCATAAATGAGTAAATAATGTTCATTTAATATACCATAATCTCAAGAGAATCCTAGTAATAAAATTATTAAAGGAAAAGGAAACAATAACAAAATTGTTACATCTCTTTGTCAATTGATATGGAGTTTTTTTCCCTATTGAATATGGAGATCTTTCTTGCACAAGATTAAAGAACGTCAAAATATCAGTTATCTTTATTAAAGATTAAGATAATTCCTATAACTACAATTAGAATCCTCACTAAAAAAACGTGTCTACATTTAATAGATCACCATAAAAGCTTCCAAAATAAATCATATAAACTTTAAGTTAATATATATATATATATATAGTAAAATAAAAATAATGAAAAATTATGGTAAGAAATCTAAATTGCAATTCTTATTATTTAGCAAACAGTTAGGAGGTGTATGATACAAAGAAAAAATTTAGTTTTCTACGAATTTGAAATTGAGAAACTTTATTTTTCATGTTTTTCACAAAATTATTCTCATAGAGGGTGTCAAATTGATTTTTTTACGAGTTAATAAAAATACTACAATACAAATATCACATTGCTCTTTTATTAGATTATTTAATAGGATAAATAAATGTAAATTCTAGTAAAAATATCATTTACTCTTTGATTCTCATAAAAATAATTACATAAATATTTTTAAGGATAATTTTAATCATTCTTAAAAACCATGATTCTCACAAATTATGATTTCTAAAAATCATAATTTTCAAACATAAAAAAACTTATAAAGCATATTACGGGAAAAACATATATATTAAAAAGCTATAAAGAAAACACGTTAAAAATCACACACCCTACACACAAGAAACAAATTAGAGGCACTATCTTATCATTTTCCTTGGTTGAGACATACTAACCTCTTTCTAAATTTCAATACTTTTTTTTTCTTGAATATAAGTATTATGGAACAAGATTTTTTTTCTAGAATTAGAGGTCTCCTACTCTGAAGCACAAAAGTGTATTTTACCTTACTCTTAGTAAAAGTGTGGATTATATAGTGTTTCTTAAATATGGTAAGATTTGATTATATCTTATCTCCATAAATCATACAAATAAAGTATAACTCAAGTAAGATATATTCTACATTTATAATAATATAAGACGCTAATAAATATAATTACAATGGTTAATCAAATGTTGATTAGGTTAAATTCGATCGGTCTATTAGATCCAATCCAATTAAGACTATAAGGTATAATAAGTAATAAAAATTTCTATTTTTTGTTCTTAAATATAAAATAAAACTTCACTGTTTTAAAAATATACTTCATTTAATAAGATCAAATATCTTTTGTATGTTTGATATTAAATTTTAATGAAAGACAATTTAAGAAAGAACTAACTTTTAATTGAGACTAAAACAATTTGATAAAATTAAATAAATTTCTCAATAATAAGTATGAATTAATTTTTTTTATTACAGTTGAGACATATAATCGATAAGGAAATGAGAATGAACTACAAGTATTCATCTTTTTTAATGGTGAAACTATAAATATTCATTTCACACATAATTTAGTGTAAAATTAAAGTTTGAATTTAGAATTAAATTTTGAAAACACACATTATTAAAAAAAACAAAATAAGTTATCTTATTATTTTCCTTAGTTGAAACATACTGACCTCCAACTTAATGAATTATTTTATCGAAATTACATATATTTAGTTTTCTGAATTCTCATCTAAACTACAAGTGTCCATTTGACACATTGGACATATAGTTAAAGTTTGAAATTGGAATTATAATATTTAAAAAATAATTTAAAATTAATGTCACTGCTATCAATAACTGTTATCAGTCTCATCACCAATTCTATATTGTTATTATTTTTTACTTAAACTCCATACAAATTTACCTGCATCTACCCTTGATTTTTTTTAATACTAGAACTCCCCTTAATTAAAGGTGCGTACCAAATTGGAACTAAAATACAACTTAAAACTATAATTTTACACTTTAAATTTTTGACACAAACTAAAAATAAATTTATAATTCTAAACTAATTTTAATTTTGAATTACAATTCTAATTTCTTTAGCTAAATGTACCGTAAGTTTGCATGCACCACGGTTAATAAGCAAGCAAACTTTTTATTTGGATTACTACAAATTAGTATGAAGTATATATTAACTTTCTCAATTACTAATATCTTAAGAACTTAATTGATTATTTATAATAAGATTTTCTTTTTTCGTCATATTATAATCATTTATTAACTTAATCTTTTTTTCGTCATATCTTAAGAACTTAATTGACGAAAAAAGAAAATCTTATTAAGAACTTAATCTTTTTTTAACTTAAGTTAATAAATGATTACAACATAAAATTATTATCAAATTTTTCCTTTTTTATTAAGAATTGTAAATATTAAGTTAATAAATAAAAAATTAAATAGCAGCAATGTTTTTCCTCTTTCAAATTTTGAAAAGTTCAAACTAAATAAATAAAATAAAAGGGGAATTAGATTTTTAAAGTTTAGTTTTAGTTCTCCTAAAAAAATGTTCATTTTTTTGTTTTTTTTTAACTTTGTATTGTATCACTTTTGCTCTTCAAACTAAAATGATTTAGGTAACACTTTATAAAATGATGAAAAATGATTTAAATAATACTTTTAGGAGTGCATATCAAAACTAGAGAGAAAAAAATAAATAAAAGTTTATAAATACTAAAATTAAACTTCAAAAAAATTAGTAAAATAAAAAATATACTTTACTCTATTTTATATTTTATTTTTATATGTATGCTAATAAATTTAGTATTTTTTATAATTGTCCTCGCTAACTTCGAGTTTTAGTGTGGATCCTCCGCAAGCCCACGCTGATGCATTAGTCTATTTTTAAAATTATAAAAACACGTGAAAAAAATATAACTACATTTTCAGCGCAAACTTAAAATTATTGTATTATGACAATTGACAAAATGGTTTTTTTTAATCTTAATAATTTTAGCATGTTGACCAATGTCCAAACTTAATAACAATGCCGCTAAATTCTCCATGATACATGTTTTGTTTGAAGATAATAATAATAATAATAATAATAAATTTCAAATAATTTTTTGGTTATATTTTGCTTTGCAAAATAATTTTTGAAAATAAATAAACAAGAATAGATTCAACCAGACCTAGTATATATTTTCTTTGCTTTCATTCTGCATTTGACCTAACCGAGAAAGCCAATAAAGTTTGAAATTGGAATTATAATGTTTAAAAATAATTTAAAATTAGTGTCACTACTATATCAATAACTGTTATCAGTCTCATCACCAATTCTATATTTTAAATTATTTTTTAAAACATTAATCTCTTAGAAAATCATCAAAGGGACTCAAACTTGTTGCTGTGTAATGCTTATATTTGTATACATATCAGAGACAAAGAAAAAGTTATTTAATTTCTCTATAAATTTTAATTTATAAGAAAAAAATTTTAATTTATGGTACTCAAACATGTCAATTGATCTATTCATCCAAATAGGAATAAACTATGATTTGGTATGGTATCATTGGTGCTTTTTAAAGAAATTATTTACAGTTTATTTAATTTTGTTTAATGTAAGTATTTATATAATTCTTTGAGAGAACTTATAAGAAATAAGTTATGATAGGTTCATAAATTGTTTTCAATTTATTTTAATAATAAATTCATGATATAACTTGTAAAAAATAGCTTACAACTTATGCGAAAACTATTTAATCTTATTTTCTCTTCTATTGTAGAAACAATCTATATATAAATACTTGTATGATAAGTATCAATAAATGTTTAGTTGAATGACCTATATATTCCTAATAATAAAATAATCACATAACATTATCATGAAAACATGGAATAAAATTGGAGTATAACTTGCATAATATTCATAGTGTTTTTTATTTTTAATTCGGTCAATATTAATTGATACAAGTAGTTTGTTAGTGGGGAAATTTCTTCTTCCTACAACAATCAAATCAATTTTATAATTCTTTTTTTTTTTTTTATATTCTTTGGGTGATACTTTAGACTGAACGTCATCCTAATTTGATCAAATAGTCATAAAAACACTTAATTAGCTCTTTCTAATATTCAAAAATAGGTATTTATTTTAATTTGTCCACCAGTGATAATTAAGCACAAAAGAGAATTCCATTTCTTCTTTGTTTTTAGTTGGATTCGTGAATCATGTCGACTTGACTAAATGCAATTGATAGGAGACGCAACAAATTTGGAGTAAGTGGTATCTACTTTCCAATGACTGAAGTTTTCAAGGTAGAAGCAAAAACGAGAAAATTGTACGAGAGTGTGATCGCGTTTCCTTGCTTATCCTCTTTTAAAGAAATAATCAAAATTATAAAAGCTTATCTGACCCATTATTCATCACTTATGGAAATTGCTTTTTGAACGATTATGTTCTTAAGGGAGCAAGATTTTCAATGAGGAAAGAAATCAACCATGATTAACAATAATACCCAATTGTCTCTGAAATTTGAAGCTAAACTATATAGCTAGTATATTAGCTATGGAATATAGTTATTCAAAATTTCAAATATTCAATCCTTGTTATGCAAGGAGGTTTTATCCAACGAGGAAAACTTATCTCCCCAAAGGAGAACACGGTGGAATAACTTCAATTGATCCATTATTTGTAAGTAACAACTCACAATCACTGATTTTGTTTACGTGGAATCGGATTTGCAGGTAACGTTGCGATTTTTTTTCCCCCTCTTTCTTTGCTTTTTTTTTACATTATTGTAATAATTCTTAACCTTTAAGCCACTTCATTGATTAGAATGAGTAAACTGATTATGTTTTTCCGAGGAGCGAGTAAAATGATTTAAATAAGTTAAATTTATACAAAAACTTTTGTATCATGATGTTTTGAAATTTAAGATGTAGTAAGTAAGTAAAATGAGAGTCTTTATTTATTGGAACAAATGTTTAGGATGATCATTGAAAGTATTTATTACGTAGCGGTGGTTTGTTTTGCAATTCATTGAGACAAACAGAACATGTCAAAAGAAGTGATCATGGAGGTGCAATAAAGAATGAAGAAGATTCAAATCGCTTGCATTTCCAAGATGATAACAAAAACACCAATAAACAAGCAAGCCTCACATGAAAAAGAGAAAAATAAATAAAAATGCAATTAAAAGAAGATAAGGCAAGGAAAGAAAGGGATCTAAATGTCATTTCATTTTGGGCCAAGGGCATCATTTAACTAATTTGATTTATGTGTTGTCCCTTCCAATGTTATCCTTATGTTGTCTCATGAAAATAACACTAATGATGATATTTAATTTTAAAAATCATCATCTAACATTTAATTTTAAAGGGACAATACAAAAATAACATAAGGAGAGACAATAGAGAAATCAAATTCTGATAGAGAAATCAAATTCTGATTTAACCCACCATGAAAATCTTAAAAGCATGTTGACCGTTGACCATCCCCCAAAGTGGACCCTAGCACAGCAGATCCATCCACCCCTCCAACCTCGATGTCTATCATTTGTGACCCACTAACATGGGACACGTCATGAGCGTCAGCATCTGAACCCGGTTCAGTGCACGAACCGGTTTAAAGGAGGGAGCTATTAGTACAGACACGTTTGGACAAAACGAAGGATCTAAGGGGTTGCGTGGTTTGGCCTATCTGGTTTCTATAACCACACAAGAAAACTTGTTACTTGAGCCCACATGCACTATTTTTATTTTATTTTCAATTTCGGGTGAGTATTTTTTGTGTTCTAGATTTGGGAAATTGGTGGAGAAATGAAAGGAAACAAATTAGTTGTAGTTATGGGGTATAGGTGGGGTGGGTAATGGGTATATTGTATTGGTATGCGTGGTGGAAAGTGGGTCAGTGTTATTCATTGGTTGGAATCGGAACCATGTATAGGCTAAGCAAACTTCCTCCCCTACTCATAAATGTCTCTTAAATTATTTCATATAAATAAACAAAAATTCATAAATACATCAAAACTATTTTGTTATCTCCTTATAATTATCTTTTTAAATTATTTTATAAAAATCAATAAATATAAAAATAACAAATTTATAAAATTATTTTTCTACATTATGAACTTTTCTGTAATTTCCCTTTATTTTATATAATCAATCCATTTTTTCCTTTCATTTTTTTTAAATCATTACGATATTATAAGGAATACAAATAAAAAAATAATTAATCTTGCATTGAAAAATTAAATAATAATAATTATTTCAGTATATTTTTTTCTTATACAATAATTATTATGGAAGGGGAGGAAATAATACGTTTAAAAAAATAATTATATCATCATTGAAAAACTAAAATAACACTTATTGGGAATATTAGTTAAAAAAATAATGAATATTATATTGAAATATTAATGTAAGATTTATTTTGGAATAATTTATAAAAATATAATAGTTATTTTAATAACAGAGGAAGTAGTATTTTAGGATAAATATTATTATTTTAAAAATGATGTCTGTAATTATGCATTTACATAGAGATGTGGTGTCACAATCGGCAAAGGCTAAAGAATAGAGAAGGAAAGAGAAATTAAGCGCCAGGTTTTGTTTGTTTTGTAGCAATTGCGCGGGAAATTGATGCGCTTCAGTTATTACCTCTCTTTCGCCGCTTTTATTATTCCATCCACACGCCGCCACACCACCAACTCATAGTCATACTGCACAATATATTCTCCACACTAACCATAATTTATTATTGTTTTTATAAAAAATATATAGTAAAATACAAAATAACAAATTATTTGAGGTGCAAATAATATCGATTATTTTTTAGTATATCAATCGTTTTACTAGTATTTACGACTTGGTTCAATTTGGTTTTTCATAAAAAAAACTTTAAAAAATTATATACGATTCGTTTGTTTCGATTTTTATTTAAAATCAAATTTAAATTAAATTAAATCAATATTTTATAATTTTATTTGGTTTGATTTTTATATTTTTTAATAAAATATTATTTCATTAAAATTATATATATATTTTAAATAAAATTACATTAATAAATTGTTGATAATAATCTATCAAAATTATTAATATGCTAAATTTTTTATAATAAAAATCTAAAAAATTTCATTTATTTTAAATAAACATGTCTTAAAAAAATTATAAAAAAATAATCATATACTAATATAAATTTTAATATAAGTGTTACAATTTGATTTTGTTTAAATTAATCAATTTCAAAAATATAAACCACAAATTAAATTAAATCAATCCGGTTAAGAAAAAAATCATTCTAACAAATAAAAAAAATCAATTTGGTTCATTTTTTTTAACAGATTTTAATTTTTATTTTAGATCGATTTAGAATTAAACACCCATACAGCCATGATCGTTTGCATATATGCTATAATTTTACTCTTATTATTAATTTAAGCTGACTTTCCCTTTCAACCATTCCGGAAAAAAATGACTTTCCCTTTCCAACTATAATGATGAATTCTAAAAATTCTAAGTTTATTAATTCACTAAATTATTTGAAGGATTTGATTTTAAATATAGTATGATCCATGTAATTCTTTTTTATATCATTATCTAATTTATATTGTTAAGTTAGTCCTTGTATCCGTGACGTTTATGTTGTGTAAATAAAAATAATACCATTAGTTTTTTTTAAAATTTACTTCTTTTAGTAATTACTTAATAAAATAAGAACGAAAAGAATATTGAGTTGTCTGAAAAACAATCGAGCTTTTATAATTAAAACTTGTATATAGAAGATAAAAACAAAAAAAAAATCTTGACTTTTGAGCCTCAATTTTTTTAAATGTGCATTTTATTTATGCAATTATGTTGGTTATGTTTAGTGGTGCCTACAATATTTTTAGATTATTTTTTTTATCACAATCGAAATCAAAATTATGTGTTCCATCAAATGTTGACATGTCAAGCGAACAAAGTCAATATAATGATAGAAATAAAATATTTTTTTTAAGAATCAAAAATAATTTTTTTTATTACAAATCAAATACAAAATACAAATTTAAGAAATGAAAAATATATTTAAACTTTTTTGAACGTATGATGATTATTAGGTATACCAATAAAAGTCAATATTCCTTAGCCCATATCAATATGATGGGATTATAAGTTGATAACACCTCATTAATTCGAGAACTTTTTTGCAGGCTGAATGCATATAATCTCATGAGAATATCTATAATACAATGGTTTATTTTAAATTTATGAATTCTATAATATCATATAAATTTAAAAAATTTACACAAAAATTTATTTTAATACTAAAGTTGTAAGTGTAAGTGTTTAACTTGAGTTTTTTTATTAAATTTTATAATTAAAAAATAATTCTTTAATCGATAAGAATAAATTAAACAATAATTATTTGTATAAACAATTCACTTAAACAACACATAACCAAGTCATCTATTCCAATAATAAAAATTTATTAAATAGTATTATTTAATTTTAAATAATTCATGAAACATCTAAGTTGATGATGCTCTAATGATACAATTATTTACATTTTTTTAGGGAAAATGCAATTATTTACTAAACTAATATGATTAACATAAGAAAGAGTCTCTTCTAAACAAAAACATAAGAAAGGGTGATTTCTTCAAATACGACTTACATATATTCCCGTGACATTTTTTTATTTTTTATTTTTACCAATTTTCATAATTTTTTTTTTTAAATTACGCCTCTAATATGTAAACACTCCCACCCTTTAACACACACACACGCATGACATTTGCCCAACGTAATCTCTACGGATTCTACCCCTTTAGATAAAAGTTTAAATATTATGATTATTAAAGTTGGAATAGTAAGATTAGTAATATTGCCTTTTATAAATAAGGGTGTAGCTAAACACCTTCTGGACTAACCTCATAGCCTCCAGAGAATCCGATTCCAAAGAGAAAGAACTTCCTCCAAATTAAATTCCCTGCTTCTAGCCTATGCAACCTAGCTAAGGACCTTTCCTTCCACCACATGCATGGTGCCCCAGCTCAGACAAAAATCATACCAACCACCCAAATAATTAATATCTAAATATACCTCCACCTTGGGTTTACCAATTAAAATCTCACTAATATTATATGTTTTTCTATAATCTTATTTTGTTGATATTTTTAATATTTTATAGAAAAAAGTATTAAATGAAAAGTATATATGTTTGATAGTTTTTTTTTAAAAAAAAAAATATATAAAATGATTTAATACTTTTTATTTAATAACTAAGAAATCATTAAAAGAATATCATATAATTAAGAATACAGAACTACACTTCATGAAATAATAATTTGTTGTAGAGTCTCAAGATACCGGACATGGGACATATCTGCGTGATACTTTCACGGCCTTCAATAATTCACTATTATCACTTAGAAGGCCAGTAATCACTAAATCAACTACGTGTATTTTTGTGAATTTATTTTAACCGCGTCGTGAGGAAAGATTTTAGGAAATAAAAAAAAAGTGTGATTATTTCATGTTATATTTTATTGTAATAAGTTAATGTTTAAGTTTTTTATTGTGTGCGAGTATTTTTCTTGTTACTAAAAAATAAGTTCCACGTATTTAATGTTTATTTAAAAAAACTTTTAAGAGTAACAATTTTCATGCACATAGACTCATATTTGGTTTTTCACGGTTGATACAAAGAGTAACATGAGAATTAGACAATTAATTTAGCACAATGCCTAAGTTTACTTTTAATTCTCCGATCAAGCATATGGCAACTATGTATTTTTGCTGTATATACACAGATATTATCAGTCCAGTAACTAATCCTTTTTTGTGGTCATAGCTAGTCAATTTCCTTATGAAATCTTTAAAAACTATCCTAATTATTTTTCTTCACTTTTTACTTTTTACATCTAATCTATAACTTTATTCCTTCATTCATAAAGAATAGACGCAAGAATGATAAGATTACAACAAAAAAAGAACATACGTAAGAAATAAAAATATGCTTGACATAACATGTTGATCTTTACGAATTCGACACGATCCTAAGATTCATATCCTATCATTTGACCACTATTTTACCTAATTGAGGGTTATTTTAATAATAAAATTAGATAAGATCAATGCCTTGAGTCCACTAAACGTGTTCTCACTCCGTGAATAGAGCATGAGTATAGTTTTGTCCCATTAATCTCTTTTTGACTTCATTAGAAAAATAACACTCCTATCATAATTAGAATAAAAAAAACATGTTAATTTATGTTTGTTCTTATATTTTAAATTCTCATACGTTGAGACAAACACTATAATCCTAAAAACTGAGTTGAATGCATCTTATATTTGAGAAAGTATTATTATAATTTGTGTTTGAATTGGTGTCAGCTAGGGAAGAGAGGTGGGTACCTTGTTGACCTTTGCATAGAAAGAAGATAAAGGAGAAGGGTCTCAGAAGCTGAAAATGAGTAAAAGTTGTATGTGCAGGTTTTGACCATGCTCATTTGCTCAGCTCTCTTGGCAGAAATTGTTCCTCAAACTGTCACATAACTTACAATCCCATTTAAATATTTTCCTACTTTTGCTTTTCCATCCTCTCCATCAAGCTCAAGAACACCAAAGGCTTGCATCCAAATTCAAAAGGAGTACATTTCACAAAAAAAGAGAAAAGGCAAAAGAATATATATTGTAATAAGCCAAATACAACTCGCTGTTTTGGAATCAGAAAATGTGCTGCAAATGTTGTTTACTAGCACACTTAGTACTGGTTTTGCCCATAGAGATGGAGAACATCATCAAATTGTTGTTCAGATTTTTTTTGAACTTGATTCTTAATTCTACCAACCAATTGTATACAACTTGCACCATACCACTCCAAACTGAGCTCAGTCTAATCTTATTTACATTTTAAAATCATGCATGACAAATAAGTTTATGTTAAATTGTTAAAATGTGTTTAATTTCACATAAATATCCCAAAAAGTAGATGTATAAAATATGAATTAAGAAGTTATATAGCGTTGCTTCTACTTGGACGTGATAAATAGTGTATGGTTGATTTATCGTTTTCAACAATGGATCCAATTATATGAAGCAAATTTTCGAAGCTTTTAAGATTTTGACATAAAAATTAGAAAATATTCAAGTTCAAAACTTGAATTACGAATAATAGCTGATCTGATGATGAATCTATCAAACACTCACTTAGTGCCCATTTGATTGCATTGTTCCTAGAACTTGAATCCACGTTTGGGCTAAAGCAACAAGTTGTGGGTTCTGTGTATTTCTTAATGATTAACTGGTAAATTTTGCAAAACTTGAGTCACAAACTTGTGAACAAACATAGTTAATGTCAATGCTATTTGCATCCCCAATTTTTGTACAACTCTTCCCTTCTCTATAATTTTTATTGCCAATTATACTTTTTATTTGTTAAAATATACTTTTGGAAATTACTTTTCGCAACAACATATATCAATTATAAAAAGTAATTTTTGGAACAATATTTTAATAAAATATACAGTTCCAAAAACTATTTTTTGAAACAACATATATCAAAGTAGTTTAACAAAATTATATGTATTTTGTTAAAATATATTTCTTGAAATTACTTTTTGGAATTGATATTTGTTGTTCCAGACCTATGTTTTAACAAAATATAGGTACTTCTTGAAATTAATTTTTAAAATTAAAATATATGGTTATAGGAGTAATAAACAAAATATGAAATATAGAATGTTCCCTTAAGGAGTTGCAATAGTTGTTAATCGCTAATGTTTGACACATTTATTTTGACGCTACATATTGAGAGGCTAAATATTGAAAGACAGATAACCTATATTTAAAATTTTCGATGAACCAAACATGAGAAGACACTTGATGGTGTGTCAACAAGCTTTGTAAAAAAAATGAAGTATCATGTACACTATATATAATAGATGAACTCAGCTATGGACATATGTTAAAACACAATACCACATGAAGAAAATGCACATTTTCACAACACTTTTTTTTTTATGGAAAATGCGATGTCACAACAAGGTTTACAATTAATGAATACGGAGGTTCAAAATTAGGATTTAAATAATAAAAAATACAGGATGAAAATAAAATCTAAAAAAGTAACATACGTGATGCTTATATATTGTTTTGAAATGTAGTTTCTAGAATTATTAATACAATTTCAGAAATTACTTTATGAAATAGATGTATGTTGTTTTACAGAGTAATCCATGTAACTATGTTTTAATGAATAAAAGAGTATATTAGACAATAAAAAAATATAAAGAGAAGGGAGGGGTGTAGTTAGTAATCATGAGTGTCAATAGCAAATGTCCATACAGTTGCTATGTTCACCCCAATAGTTTACTTATTCATTTTTTTAAAATTATTTTAATCAAATCACCTTCCCAAACATCATCCCTCATGGATAACAATAGATAAAATCTGAATAAATATTATAATACTCGTCTCATCTTAAAAAATATTCATTCCCATATTTATTAGTTATCTATATATCCATGCATAAATACTCTATTTGTCTTGCTATCCTAGTAGCCAAGGTGAATGAATGAATTATTAATATTACTTATAGATGCCTCACCTACTTCAAACAATGGAACTATAAAAAAATGTGTTACTTTGTTGGAACTAAATTAAGATTTATGTGCTAGTCATTAAGTTAAAATTAGTACAATATTTAATTAATTTTTTATAATATATATATATATATATATATATATATATATATAAAAGCAAAAGTAAACATTTATATTTATAGCCTGTTCGCGGCTTGTGAGACGGGATTATTCTAATAAATTACCTTTCCTATAAAAAAAATGAGGTACCCAACTCATTTACAAAAAATTGAACCAAATAGAGCCCTCAACCAATTACCTCCCCACAAATGGTTACTTTATATTATATGCATCCCAAGACATAAATATAAAATAATTACATGATCACAAGAAGCATTTTATATTTATAAAGTAATCGAATGATTCATATTTTAATATATTTTAAAATGTTTATATTATGTTGATTTTAATTTATATAAAAGAGATATTAAATGATTTTAAATTAATATGAAATTTTACATATGTGATCTATGTGAAGTAACTTTCAATCTAATGATAAATTTTTTTAAAAATATTATCTAGTTTAAAATTATAAAATGATAGTTATTAAAGTTACATTTACACCGGTATAATTTAATTCTTCATTTTATATACATATATACATATTACATTTTAATAAAATTAATATGTATCTATAACAAGTGTGGGGCTGAGACCCCAACAAGCCATTTATCCTACCCGGTCATTTGAGAATATTTTTATGCATACCCGTGGGATCTAGGTAAACTTTGTCATCCCTACTCCCAATCTTTTCATCTTTCTCTTCTTCTTTGTTTGCATATAATACCTCTCTGGTCTACGAAATTGTGTCTTTTTAACATTCTTTAAAGCATATTGAAATTGTGTCTACAAAAAATGATGGATGATTGTGTTTTTCGAAGGCCATAGTGAGGTCAATATAGTGGTTCACCAGGGAGGCTATTGGTAACCACCCACAGGGGTTGCCACTGCGATTAAGAGGGAGGGAGGGATCGAGAAAAAACTTGCTAGTTGTAGTTACATGTTTTCATGTTGGGGTGGGTGAGTAGGGTAATGAAACTAATGCGACACATGGTCATGGCGGCGTAGAAGGCGAGGATGCTAAGGGTCCCTAATGAGGATGAGTTCTCATGGAAGAAGAGTTTTCTCGCTCAAAAATTGGCAGCCCATGTTTTGGGGCTGCGTGCAACACACAAAAACTTGAGTTAAGTGTATTTCTTAGGGTGGTTTAGGAAAAAAATATAGGAAGAAGGTGCATTTAGCAGATAGAGGGTGTAAATAGAAAAGTCTCTCAAATAATTGTTTTAATGCTTCTGGCCCAATGATAAGTCTCTCAAGTTGGAGATTTAGAGTATGTTTGGAAATCCATTGTAAAATTATGTTTATCAATAAAACATGATTTTTGTATTTATTTTATTTTTATTGGAATGCACGTCAAAACATTTGCAAACTAAACATACACTTACAAGTTAATTATCTTGTAAGTAAGTAGTTGTGGAAATGTATTTAGTGTGATGCTCCTTAGTCTTGTTGATCTTTCTTAACAAAATTTGACACAGATCTTTAAGATATTAAAAGTATCATCTTAGAGTTTTCAACTTACAAAAGTATTCAGTGATAAAATGTAACTTTGATGCATCTTTATTTAGCGATGCAGACATCTTTGGAGTAACAACTGTTATAAGAGAAATCATCTGGGTCATTTCCAATCAGCAAAGACAACCTGGTTTATAGGCAATCCGCTACCACAGGAAGCAGAAACAATAGCTTTCCAAACAACTATCAATTGGATATCCAAACAAAATCTCCATCATGCCCTACTCAGATTGCAATCATTTTGTAGACTGCATGAATTCTCAAATCTTCAACAATTATGAATTTGGAGCCATCCTTGAAGTTTGTTAAGAGAAGGTTTTCAACATTTCAATAAACTGTCCTCTCAAGCTGTCAATTATCTCACAAGAAAATTTAGATTTTATGCTAGTCAACATGTTTTTTATTTAATTCCTACTTCTATTAACTCTTTAATTATGAATGAAATCCTATGAGCATGATTTAATAATAAAACAAAACAAATAAATTTACAAAACGTATTATTTCATAAAAATACAAAATTATACTGTTACAAAATTTTGTCTCGTGCATCGCACTCCGTGTTTTGTTTGTCTATATTTTTGTTTTATATTATTTTAGAGTTAGATTTAGTTGTAAATCATTATCATCGTTGAAAAGTTATTTTTTATATTAATCATTGTGATTGTGGGGTGATTTTCAATACATGTTAGAAGGATAATATAGTAAAAAAATTAAATTTAAATACATTTTTGGTTCTTGTTATTTAACTTTGTTTATTTTCATTTTTGTTTCTGTATTTTTTATTTATTTTAATCATTATAAATTATAAAATATGTTTGTTTTGATTTTTGTCCATAAAACACTTTATTTAAATAACACTTTAAACAATTTTTTTTTATCTAACATACTTTAAGAACAAACAATAAAATAATCACATTTTGTAAAAATTTAAATGAACAAAAAATTACAGAAACAAAAATAAAAAAAATTAAATTACAAAAAATAAAAAATATGTTTAAACCAAGAATTTACATACATTAAAAATAGATATCCCCTTTATTGTAAGCATATATTATTACATGATACAAAAACTTATGTACATCCCCTTCATCTATGCAATGGATGAGCAAAATACTAATAATAAATATTTTCTCAAAAACATCTTCATTTTTCTTTCGGCCACGCTTCCCTAGATTCAAATTCAAACTTGTAACTGTCACAGGCTCATCATATTCAGATAAGCATTGGGCTTACTAGGCCCAACGGACCCATTAATCCATAGGCCGAGAAACACCACAAAAAGGAATAAGAACGGTCCAAATCCTTATTCTATAAGAGACCCTTTTCGCAATCACAATTTTTCTCATACGGCATTTGTCGGCGGTGACGAAAGGAAAGAAGAAGAAGAAGCGTTCTTTCGGAGAGTTCGAAGATGTCGGGCGTTACCAACAACAACGAGGAAGACAAGAAGCCAACCGAACAGGGAGCACACATCAACCTTAAGGTTAAGGGGCAGGTTCGTTCGTTTGTTCTTTCGCTTCTTTTCATTTCTAGGGTTTTGATCTTTTGTTGGATCGTGTTACTTCGGTGCCGTTGATCCCCGGTTTTTGTCTCTTGTGAGTTATTGTTAGTTTGAGATCGATTTGTGGGGTTTATTATGAACGTGTGTCGAAGCTTGATTATTTTTTTGTAGAAAATTTGGGTTTGATTCTGGGGTGGCTATGATTATGGTTTATTTTTTGTTTTGGATTCCTGGGGTTGGGTAAAAATTGAAACTTGATGATTTTGCTGTGAAAAAAATGGGTTCTGTTTCACTTCACGATTTTTTTCTTTCTCTTGCAAAAATTTATGTCTGTTTTTGATTGTTTAATTAATTATGCTTTTTTGTTCGGTAATTTAATTTTGTATTTGTGTTTGACTCTGTTGCATGTATCTGATGAAATTCATGTTTTGTGGATTTTGTTTTTGATCATCATGATAGTTTGATGATGTTATCTCCTGGAGTAAATTGAGTAAATTTTGTATCAGGGTTCGACTTTGTTCCGTGTTCCTCATGAAATTCCTGCTCTGGAATTTGATGATGATTTACTCTGAACTGATTGGTGTTAATTGTTTACTTTTTAAATTTTTTTGTCGTGTTTATGATTTTGGTCTTTGTGATTGAATTTCATTTAATTGTGTTACATTGATTAACTTGTTGTCTGCGTGATGTATTGATTAGTTCGGGTAAGTTCAAGATGCTTAGTATGAAGCACGGACATGGACACCGGCCATAACACAGTGACGTGGACACCTGTCAAACATATCAAACTCAATCCGGTACGGGTGTCGGTGTCGGTGACACTGCAAGGGGCTGGGGTGTCCGTGCTTCATAGTGCTTAGTTAGCATCTTTTCCTGATTAGTTACTGTTTGAAATTTTGAACACCTGCGTGCTGTAGTTTTTGGCGCTGTTGCATGGTTACTTGGTAAACGTCTTGTACTTGGTACTTGATATTATTAAGACGAACATGTTTTTTAGTTGCCATTTGCAAGGGATTTTATCAAATTTGGTACCAATTGTTTGGTTGCTGACCGGCATTATAGTCAACGAGGATGATGACCATGTCAAATCTAATTCCTCCTTCAGATTGGCAGGGGCAGGAATATAGTTGGGTTCAAGCATTGTTCATTTTGTTATAATTCCTCAATGTCTAACTTTTGAATGCAGGTTTTATGGAACGAGACAAGTTTTAGTTTTAAATTAAGCTTTAGGAATTTGAGATGATGTTTGTGTGTATTTCAATTAATAATAGTAAATTGGTTCTCCAATGGATCAATTTTTATGGTTAGAGGATGCAAAAATCCAACTCAAATTATGCTAACGACTACACCTTCTCCTGTGTTTTCCTTGTCTGTTTCTACTTTCTACAGAATTTGGTATATGCATTTATATGGATGATCAATTTGTTATTGTTCAAAGATTATAATTCTCTTTTCTGTTTTGAATGAAAGTGTGGTGACTGAAAAAAAATGACATTTGTACTCGTAAATTTTGAATTTGTTATAGTTTTCTGTATATACTGAAATCATGAAGTTAACATGAGTAATTTGCTAATTTGTGATTCGGATGTTGTAGGATGGGAATGAAGTTTTTTTCAGGATCAAGAGAAGCACTCAATTGAAGAAGCTTATGAATGCTTACTGTGACCGACAGTCGGTGGATTTCAACTCCATTGCTTTTCTGTTTGATGGACGCCGCCTCCGAGCTGAGCAGACTCCAGATGAGGTTTGTGTTTTCTACATCTATTCATGAATTTCCCTTGTATTCTTTATTCTTATAATCTACATTTTTTGGTTTGACTTGAATTTCTTTTTGTTGCAGTTGGAAATGGAGGACGGGGACGAGATTGATGCCATGCTTCACCAGACAGGAGGTTCTGTTGTCTGAAGGATGTGATTACCTTTGCTCTTCATTATAAGTAGGAATTAGTTAACTTAGAGCTATGTATGGCATAAGATACATATTTTATTATCTGCTATTATATACAGCTTTTGCCGGTGGATTTTGGAGGCATTGTGCTTCCTCTTCAATATGATGATTATGAATGGATTGTTATATTTCTGCTTTATCTGTCTTAAGCTGTCACTGTGAATGTGATATAATCTCAACCCTGAAGCGTGTATTAGTTCATGTCCTTAATTTTGTACTTTATTCCATAGGACACATTTTTCTCACACTCTACTCTATTTTTCTTCTCCTATTTCTGTCTTCTGGACCGAACACACCCTTAAAAGTGAAGTATACTTTGGATAAAACCATTACATGTGAATGGAGATGCGATTTTTAATTAATGAAACATTTGCTTTTTCACCAAGACTACTTTTAATTAATATTTAGTGAAAATATTTAGGGAAAATTGTGTATGGAAAAAATAAATGAGTCATAAGTTAGATAGATAAAGGATATATTAGAAAGTTAATGTTTTTAAATTCAACTTGAGACGGAAGGAAAATGTTCTTCCAAATTTGATTTGTAGGCTTCCTCGGTCATTTGAATAGTACCTAAACTTGCCCCCCACTTAATATAAAAGTTTTGTTTATGACGATTTTTTATTTATTTATTCTGGGGAGGAGCAAAGATCAAATTAGGTAGCGCTTTCCTCTCTTTGACCTAGGAATTAGTTGGGTGGTTTCAATTTTGGTCCTTTGATATAGGAGTATTGCTTTTTATGGAAACAGATCAAGTAATAAACTATTGGGTATCATACTTGCCCCTTCTAGCAGTTAAGAATTTATTTTAATGTTTTTGGTCTCACATTGGAGTTGGGTTTCACCTAAGCAATTTGCTTTCCCCAAATTACGAAGATGAATTCCTTTTGGGTCAAAAATCTTAGTGCCAATTCTGCCATTCATAAACTACAAATACTAAGCAACAAACATGAGGCCTTTTCTTCACACACCCTATAAAAATATGCACCCCCTTCTCACTTGAAATTTTCATATGATTCTCAAAATGTCCCGCTTTGTTTATTCTGGATCACATATTCCATAATTATTTTTTGATACAGCATACTACAGAAGAATTAAACCTATCCGGTTATCAAGAAAAAACAATCTTCTATATCTATATCTTCTATATACTATGATAAAACAATATCTTACTTGGACACATCTCTTGGTGAAAAAATTTTCCTCCAAAAACTTCCTCTCTGCTTTCATCTTTTCTTTCAACTTTTCTTTTGTAACTTATTTGTTTTTTATTTTCCTTTTTTTTATCATCTATCTACTCTATATAGGAAAACGATATTTTTTACTATCTATATTTGCAGTGAAGGAGGATTGTTATCTTCTACTTTTCTTATTATCTCATATTTTATTCATCACATAATTTTTTGTTTACCTTATCATTGTCTTTATAAGGAAAATAAATATTAACAAACAACCCTAAGTGATCATCTACAAAATTACACTACTATTTGAAGTAAATATTGTTTGTGTAAAATTTTTTGAATATGCAAAGAAAGCAAGAATTATATGTATATATATATATATATATATATATATATATATATATATATATATATATTAATTTTTTAAATTTGATTTATACAATATTGTGGATTAGTCACGGCCAAATCACCTTTCATTGTTATGCAGTTTTGCAAATATATGCTACTTCAAATTTAATTTAATATATATCAATGTATATCTTTTTTTATACCTCGGGGTCATTGTAGTAACTCAAACAAATCATTATGAAAATTTGAGAACAAGAATATCCTTTTTTTGTTAGCCATCCACTCATGACTGTTGTATTTGTTTTATATATTTTAAAATAAATTTTCTTTTATTCAGTAAAAAGTTAATTTAAACTAACTTATTATCTCATGGATACATTAGCAACTTAAACGTGTTATATTATCATGTTCATTAATTAAGATAATCAAATTTAATTAAGGAATTAGATACATACTTTTTTATGCATTTGATGATGAATTAAAAAATACATAAAATAATTTTTTTCTTAAGAATATTTTAGAATATACAATTATATGTGATAATAAATAGGAACTAAAAATTGTTATAACTGTCTTTTTACTTTCCAAGAAATAAATAGTATAATTAGTATTAATAATTTTTTCATTAAAATTATATAAACATATTAAATTAATTTGCGCAATAAAGCATAACAGCGTAATGAAAACGTGGACACAACACAATAACATTTGTATTTCTATTAGTATACTATAATAAAACAATATCCTATTTGGACACATTTTTGGTGAAAAAATTTTCCTCCAAAAACTTTCTCTCAGCTTTTGTCTTTTCTTTCAACTTTTTTTTTAACGTTTATTCTTTCTTTCTTTTTTTCTTTTTTTACTTTACATTTTTTTCTATCCTTTTTATTTCTTTTTTGTTATTTTTTCTTTTAATGTTTTCTCTTTCATTTTTCCTTTTTATTTATCTATCTATATCTATATACTATAATAAAACAATGTCCTACTTGGACACATGCAACCTTTTGATAAAAAAAATTGTTTTTCAATTTTCCTTTTTTTTATCATTCATCTATTCTATATAGGAATTTTTTTTATCTATCTTACTCAAATTTTATTTATTTATTTATTTATTTATATTAAAGTTTATTCTTTCCTTTTTTATGTAACATTTTTTCAATCCTTTTTATATTTTTTGTGTTATTTTTTCTTTTAATGTTTTCTCTTATATTTTTCCATCTTATCATCTATCTATATTTATATATTATATAGTACAATAAAACAATGTCCTAGTTAGACACATGTCACTTTTTGTAAAAAAAATTTTCCTCCAAAACTTTTTTCTCTTTTTGTCTTTTCTTTCACTTTTCTTTTGTAATTTTTGTGTTTTTTCTATTTTCCTTTTTTTTGTCATCCATCTATTCTATATAGATTTTTTTTATCTAACTCAAATTTTCTTTATTTTTTTTCTTTTAAAGTATTTTCTCTTTTTTTTCTTCCTTTTTTTATGTAACATTTTTTCAATCTTTTTTATTTCTTTTTTGTGTTCTTTTTTTCTTTTAATGTGTTCTCTTTCATTTTTTCATTTTAGTATCTAAATTTATATAGTATAATAAAAAATTGTCCTATGCATGTTGGCTGCTCAATTTGATTCGGTTATTCTTCAAAAAGCCACCCGAACTAAACTTATAAAATATATGTAATTTAGTTTGATTCGATTTTCATTTAAAATTAAATCTAAACAAAACCAAACCAATATTTGATGGTTTGATTTTTACTAAAATATTTTATTTAAATTTATGTACTTTCTTTTTATCTTTTAAATTAAATTACATTAAAATAATAACTAATAATAATTTATGAAACTTATTAATATGCTAAATCTTCTATAATAAATATTTGTCAAATTTTCATTCATTTTAAACTAAATATATCTTAATTAAGTAGTTTGAAAAAGAAAGTAGTATACACTATATAAGTTTCATATACATAACACTAAAATATTGTGAAACTTAACTGATATATACATAAAACTAAAGTAATATAAATATAAGTGTTGAGATTTGGTTTGATTTAGTTTAGTTTCAAAAGCATAAACCACAATTTGAACAAAACCTGAGTTTGAAGAAAAAATCATCCAAACAAATAAAAAAATAATTGATTTCGTTTATTTTTAGTTTTTTAAATAATTTTTTATTTTTATTTTGAATTGGTTTGAATTTCAACACTCCTAACTTGAACATTTTTTGGTAAAATTTTTTTCCTCCAAAAACTTTCTCCCTCATTTTGTCTTTTCTTTTATAACTTTTTGTTTTTTATTTCCTTTTTTTTATCATCTATCTGTTCTATATAGGAAAGAAACATTTTTTTTTATTTTCTTTCCTGCTCAGTTTTTCTTTATTTCTTCTTTTTCATATTTTTATTTTAATGTTTATTCTTTCCTTTTTCCCCCTTTTTTTACATTATCTATCCTTTTTATTTATTTTTTGTGTGTTATTTTTTTCGTCTAATGCTTTATGTTTCATTTGTCCTTCTTATTTATCCATAATAAAAATAATATATTTCTGAATTCAATATCTATATACTATCTATTTATATTTTTATATATCTGTATACTATAATAAAACAATGTCCACCTAGGACACATGTTAACATCTTTTTTAGAGTATAAATATAAAATAATTGAATGCTTTTATTTTTTCACATTTAAAATTTATAAAAACATTGAAATTTAAAGCAAGTTAAATGTTAAAAAAAATCAATTTCTCAGACTATTTTATAAAATATTTTAAATAATTGCGTGACTATAAATTTTAAATAATTGCGTGACTATAATAAAATATATTTTCTCTATTTGAATACTCCCACTCTTTCTGTATTTTCAAAAAGTTTTAACAGTTAATTATATTTTCTCAAAATATTTTTAATCTTTTAATTGGACTTGATATTTTTTTTATTGTAATGAGTTAAGTTTATGTTATAAATTAATTTAAAATTTAAAATTGGACAATAAATATATTATTTTAAAGTAGTAGTCATTTTTAGTTGTACTTTTAAGTTTTTGTTCTATTAATTATTTTGTCTGTTACAGTCAAGTACTTATGTTGATTCTCCTGTTCTTAAAGCCCATAAATTATTACAGTCGACTTAATTTTTTTATGCAAATCACAAAATTCTTCCACTGTGGGTTTGAAATGGTATTTTTGCTTTATAGATCATTAATTCTCTCTTCATTACGGATACAAAGGCGACCAATATTATATGAATCATATGCATATGAATATAGAGGAGATGTCAACTATGATGTCAGGCCCATCGAACAAAAATAAAAATAAAAAAGGGCAATGAAGGAATTACACTATTGAGGGAACAGTAAAAATAAAAAACTAAACCTATAACAAATTGACACCTGTCAAACTAAAATTCTTAAATTTATATAGCATTAGATATAAAATAGATTTGCTATGTTAACTACATCCTAGCTAAACCCTCAATATTGATCATAATCGATGTAAAAAAAAACAATTATACCTTTCACTTTTATTTAGTGGCTCCATGCTTATGATTTGAGTTTTTCTTCTATATCTTAACATTATTATATTTAAAACACACTATTAATATTTATTATCTTTTCTCTCACTAGGTATCAAAAAAGTTTTCGATTTTCACCAATTATTTTTGTTTCCTACTGCAAAGTTATTTTTTTTTTGGTTGAAATAAATTTTATGTAAATTGAATTTGAGGGACTCACAAGGATTAAACAGGCTTTAAAGGTCAAAAAACACTTATAAATTGTCCATTAAAGTTCTTACATAATAGAATTTAAACTCACATCCTGTAAAAAAATGAGTTTGATCCTTATGAAGTGAACTAAAGTTAAATGATATGTACCCTGTGATCCAGGAACAAGATGCCATTAATTACAGTTTTATGTTTGGGGAAGCATACTTATTGCGTAAAGACTTATGAAATATGCCACAGATATACCACAAAAAACGCTATTGAGTTAGTGGTTCATATTGAGTGCTAATTTCTTTGATTGATTTTGACTATAAGCATCAGATATGTGGTCCATCTGAATATAACACACGGGCGTAGTGGAAACACGGATAATTGATTCGATAAGAACAACCAGATAATAGTAGTTGATATGCCCTAACTCTTATATCATGAGGCTGCCACAATTGTCCATTGTGATAATTGATTGTTTTGCCTGCCATTGATGATCATTCTCGATGAAATTACTCTTAATTTGACATTTCTAAACGTTATCTCAGCAAATGGATAAGGTTTTACAGTTATTAGCATATTTGGATAGAATTTAATTAGAATATATAGTATAAAAGATTTTTTTTTACATCATCATATAATTATATAATAGCATCTAGAGGATGATAAGTTTATTAATTTCTATAATAATTAACTAAAAATTATACTAATAATTTCTAATAAACGATTATATATATCTTTTCACCGACAAATTATTAAAATTAAACTCATTTTAATATTTAATTTTCTTTATGTTGATATTTACTATGTTTATATTTGTTTGGTAAAAAAACTATGTTCATATTTGTGTATAGGATAATTTAAAGGAAAATATCTAGTTCCAACCTAAACTAGCCATTAATCTTCATCAATACTAGCCATTAATCTTCATCAATTGTTGGTGTTGGGATGCTTTTGTATTACTTAATTTTTATTTCTAAGAAAATATCCTAGCCTCTATATAAAATTTAAGAAATGGATAAAAACATTTCTAGCTAGTTCTCTCGCTGATAATGATAGCTTGTACTTTTCTAAGCAACGGCTAACAGTTGATTGCTGTGAAATTGCCTGAGTTGATAATTATCTCTTATCTTCTCTTAACCTTACATGGGTATCCAGGTAAGCTTTCCTTGTCTCCATTTAGATCTTTATATTCTTTTGAACAAACTCTTCATAATTGAAGCTTTGTCATCGTTTATTGATGTTCAAGTTTTAAAGGATATAAGTCACAACTAGGACATGCAAATTGGATTGGATTGACTCCACAATTTAAATGGATCCAATTAAATTAAACAGATCATAATTCAATTTAATATGATCATTAAAGTGAGAATTATAAGATTAATTTGGTGATTAAAGGGATAAAAGAGAAAAATAAGTCATTAGTTCAATGTTTTCTACTAACAAAAATTAATACATTAACAATTAACATTAGTTTTTTTAAAAAATATGATCCTTAGTCACAACTAAAATTTGATTTGATCTAACTAAGGTGTTTGATTGAATTGACTCCATGGTTTATTCGTTAAAACATGCATGGTCTAAACGATAATTATTAATTTCATAATTTTAATATTATATCCTATTTTAAGGAATAAAATAATATAATTAATATAATTAGGATATACAAAATTACAAATTAATGTAAATGGCTTATCAAATTATATATTTGTAAAAGAAAATAAAAAAGTAATGCAAAATGAAAGCCATTTTCTCGTTAAAACATTGCCATTAAAAATAAAAAAATTTCGTTAACACCATTTTCTTTTTATTTTAGACGAAAGTGCAATGTCATATATTTATTTTTGGTATAGTTGAATTAAAATTATTTTTTATGAGCAATTCATGCAAACCTTTAATATATTATGAAATATTGAGATAAATTTGCGAGAACATTTCCAAAATAGACACATTATTTCACTTTATTTTTCTATTTTTATATAAATCTTAAAGAATAATATCAAAGATACTTATTACACTTTTGGGTTTCTGTTTCTATTTTTTCGTTATTTTATATAGAAAGAACCTCTACTTTAAGATATAAATCACAGAATAATATAAAAAAAGATACTATATTACACTTTTGTGTTTTTATTTCTATTTTCACGTTTTTCTTTATATTTTTCTTATAGAAGAACCTCTACTTTAGGGAAGACAAAAACATCTCTACCAACAAATATTTGTAAAAAGAAACTTGTTATATGTAGATTAAAAATGAATATTAGAAAGGACCGGATGGATCACTTAACCAAAGACTAGAGTTCGAACTTACACATAAAACTATTAGTTAAATGCAAAAAAAAAAAAAAATCATTTATTAAGATGGATGATAAAGTATCCGTACTTACAAATCCACTTTGAAATTATTTAAATACTCTTGATATTATACAAATAAATTGTTCTGCTTTATTTTTAATGTAAAAAGTAATTCAAAATAAAATATTTTTAATATAAATATATGCTACAAAACTATTTTTAGTATAAATATATGATTAGAAATATTTATTTTTATTTAAAACTTATTTTAATAAATATATGTATAGATACTCATATATATGAATGTATTACCTATATCTATCTCGCCCCATTTTCATCTCTAAGCAAACTCGGAATATATTAGTGAACTTTGAAAATGAACCTCACACTACTTACGTGATGCTTAGAAAAGAAAACATAAATAAAAATATATTTTCTTTAAGGTTAAAGATATTTTTAGTTTGAGTCCATCATTTTATAAAATGTGTAACAATTAAATCCTGTTACTAACTCCTTCAATTAGCATTAACATTGATTTAATTTTTGGTGTTAAAAAACTACTATAAAATGTAAATTATAAATTACAAAATGTGACAAATTTTTTCATAATCTATAATTCACATTTCATAGTAATTTTTACGGTCAAAAATTAAATCACCATTAACTTTAGTTAATAATAGAGTCAATAACTGATTTCAATTGAGACATATTTTATAAAATGAAGGACTAAAAAATCAACAATATAAAACGACTAAAATATATAAATAATCTCTTAATTTATTTTTTAATTTTGAATTTCTCTTCCTAACTTTTAAAAGTTCTAAAATAATTTTCTTATTTAATTTATTACAAATTAATCCTTTTAAAGATTTGTTTGTTTTCAATTTTTAGCACAATTTTAAATTATTTTTTATTGATTTAAGACGTAAAATTTATTTCATCTTCATAAAAATTATACAAATCAATTAATGTTATAACAAAAAAAGACATAAAGAAAATGTAAAAAATATATAAAAAAATAAATCTCATGAGCAATTAAAAATTTAGAAATCTAATGTCAGACAATCTTACGTCTTGAATAAATGAAAAAAATAGATTTAAAATCGTGTTTGAAAATTAAAAATGATCAATATTTTGAAAGAATTAATTTTTCATGAATTAAATAAGGTGACCATTTTAAAATTTATAAAAATTAGAGTACTAATTTAAAACAAAAAATAAGATAAAAGACTCGTCCTATATTTTAGCCATATAAGACAAAGGGACTACAAATGAACTTTTCTATATTTATAAAGACTAAATACATTTAACCCTGTCTTTTATTTAGTTAAAGAGAAAGTGAAGGAATTTTTTTTGAAAAACAAGTTTTTTTTATCTTGCTAACCAATGTCCTAACTGGTTAAAGAATTAAAAAAAAAGAAAGTTTCTAATGAAAAATTATATGAAAACGCATTTAAATTCATTTATATGCATCCTAGCAAAAACTTTTTCCTTTTTATTTTCCTAAGGAATGCCCTTAGGACTGTCTTCTTAACATTTGACATTTTTTCCTTTCACTTTTTTCCAATTCAAATTCATTTTTCTTTTGCTTCCTTCACTTTATCTCAACTGTTTCAAAACACCTATTTTCCAAAAAAAAAAAAAAAAAAATCGAAACTAAACATTAGAGGAAAAATGAGAACCTGTTTTGTCTTCCTATACACCCTAATCCTAGTTTCATTCTTATTTATAAGATCCAACTAATCCACTTATGTTTATTTAACAAAGTTCTTTTCTAAATGTGCGTAATCCTCCTATATTTGTATGGAAAAATAACAAGAGTATGCATGCCATGAATTGTATTTTAATCAAAGTAGTCAATCTATTTTTTGGTCCACTGCTTTACTTGTTGCGGTGCCGTGCAAGTCGTGTGGGGATGGTCACTCTTTTGAACCAATTTCCAAATTGGATAACAACTTCCAACCTCAAAGGAATTGGATAAGAACATAACTTATGGAGGGACCCATTGGCCCTTCTTTCACAATAAAAGACACATCTAACCCAGCTACCACCCTTAAGAGATCCTAGTAAAAAGAGTAAAAGAGGGGTGTTTCGTTCAATGGCCTCAAATTCTCATACTTTTATGTCTTAACACCAAAAAATAGAAAAGCTATCCACATTGAATGCCAAGCGCAATTACTGATCATGTGTTTGGTTGCTTCAGTTAGAAATGAATGCCCTACCAGCAGTACAACATACATTCACCAATGGTACACAAAACAACACACATAACCAACTAAAATAATGATAAACTACAGAACAAAATCACTAACCTTCGGCTTAGAATGTCCTTTTGTTTTTTCAAAACATAATAAAATATGCACTAAACCTATGAATGAAAAAGCCTAATGATTATTCATGAGGGTATTATTCCCTGACCGAAAGACAAAGACTAATAATTTGAAATAGAGAAATTCATTTAAATCTTGACAGATGTTCTTCCATATATACTAATATAGGGATTGAACCCTTGATCTCAAGGGAAGTAATTATTACCATACCACACCATGTATGTAAAGCCTAATATGATAAATGAAGTCTCAATCATTGAACCAAAATAATGCAGCTTAAGCCTCACAAACCCAGAATTCCAACTTAGTTACATATTCATGAATCAATACTATAGATATTCATAAACTTTCCAAGATCCAATGAGCCCGACACGAATTAACTAAACAAAGACTAAAGGTTTTCAATTGTTTGGTCTCTTTCTGCTGCAAAAACACTGGCAATTAAACAAGCTTTTTGGAAATATAAGAAACTCCCTTATTCTCTGGCTGCATATACAACAGCTATATATCTCAGTTTCAAAGTCAGCTAGCACAGAAGTGTGTGTGAGTGTCTATGTATGTATATATATATATATACACATATATATATATATATATATATACATATATATATGTATGTTTAATCACCCCCTCCTGTGGTAACCAAACCCAGCAGTTTTCATTCATGCCCTTTGTACCTATTCTTAACTGATTCAACCTTTGATTTACCTAATGAAGCCTCTTCAGCACCATCAATTGCCTTGCCAATACTCTGACTTGCCACCCCCTTTTGAGCTTCCTTGGCCTTCTTCTCCTCTGCAACCCTCTCAAATTCTTCAGCTGTGGAAGGTGCCCTCTCTTCCATCAAACGGCTATGCTTTCCCTTGCTTGCTTGCCCATAATTCTAACATGCATGTTCATATATTCATATTCAATAACAAGTAATTAATCAAAATCAATCACAGCATTTCATGACCACTTTAATAAGCAGTTCCAATGTCACCAATTACACCAAATTCATCATTTTACATGATCGATTACTTTTTGTAACAAACCCCATTTGAGTAGAGATTGCATGATTGGTTTCTCATGGGTTTTGATACTTTGATCCACTTTTCAGCCCTTATTTTCCTACAGAATCATGCAAACTAAAATAAAATTAAAATTTCTTAATACATATACTCTTCCTACGCAACCTTCCACCAAGTACTTTTAACACTCAATTTCAACCAAGGACAAAGTGAAATTCAAAATAATCAAAACCCAACATTTTCTTTCTCCAACTTAATTTTCCCACCTTACACATGAAAGTAATATCCACAGCAAGTTCCTTAAAAAAGAAAGAGATAAAAAAGCTAGAAATAGTCATAGAACTTGGTGCTAAATTTTTTAAAAAAATAACTAAACACAACACAAACAAAGAGACAACAAAAGTGAAGGATATATAAAACACCTTAATGGGGTTGTAGAGAAGTGGCCTAGAGGGCTTGACCAAGGAAGATCGTGAAGAGGAGTTGAGGAGATTGAGGAATTGGGCACCAGCCATAGAGAGAGAGTAGTGTTAACTAGTGTTTGAGTTTCACTGTTTTGGCAAAAAAATGTTTATGTTGTTGGATAGGGAGAGTGAGAGACGATGATGTTGTGTTGGGAAAAGAAAGAAAAAATATTGGAGTTGGGATAGAGTGGGGACGTGTCTGTAGGTGGAAGCCAATGATAGGCACGTGGTGCTGTTGTTGACATGCGACGCTTCATGCAATCGAATAGGACACCACTGCATACTTCGAAGGAATAGGATATGCCCCCTATATTTTGTATCCATCTCAATCTAGGTAAATCCTATGAATCCATCTAAGTTTATTGTAAATTTGTAATATATTAGTTGACATTTTTTTTATTTTTTATATTATTAAGTAGATTTTAATATATGAATATGCCAAGATATCATTACAATAATTTTTTCTATTTTAGTGAACTCGTTACAATGAACTACGAGGTTTTCAGTAATGCAGACGAGTTACAATGAATTTCTTTGTTGGTAAATTTCAAAGAACTTTTTCGTTGATAATAACAAGAGAATATAGTGGGGTCTAGCCGTCAATAAATTACGGTGGGTATCATACATTCTTTAAATATATGATTTCTATATTTGTGCGAATAAAAAAAAATATCTTTTAAAAGAGTTGAATTCCTTAAATAGTTAATATCTCATAATTAATCTGAGCATACTCTTTGGGTTAAAAAAAGGTTTTAGGGTTTTACAAGAAGAATAAACCTGTAAATTTAAACGAGCTAGACTTGCATAAAGTTTAATTTGTAACATGTTAAACTTTAAAAAGTATTGCAAGTGATCATGTAATGTTGTTAGGGATTTAAAAAGCTTTGATGATTTCATAACGTTTAAATGATGATTAGATGAATACATTGTTAGATTAATGAAGTTGATAAGAGTGCAAAATCAAGTGAAAAACATGATAGCTTGAATTTTAGATAGTTGAAAGGTGACTTATCTCAAGCTAATGTTGTCATTCAATATTTCTCATGCATGAAGTCTTTTAAAGAAAAGTGAGAATTCCATGTGTAAGTTAAGAATCAAGGACATATATGAAGTGTAATCTAGTATATCAAACTAGTAAGACAGAAAATTGTGCTACAACAGAGTTGTGCTTGCATAAAACGTGAAAAAGCACAATCACAAATACACCTAATCCATGCAAAAGCTGTTTGCAAAATAAATAAAAGCACTCTACTACTAAAAAGAGGCCATCCAACATGCATATCCATACATTAATAATCACCGGAAAATATTCATCTTTTTCTTATGTTCATAGTCTTCGACATTCTTCTTTCAAAGGACTATTTATACGTATGAAACGTTAATAAGAAAACGAGAGAAAGAACAAGCAAGTATAGGTCAACATTCTTTTATTCTTTCATTTATTTCTCTAATTTCTATCATGTATTATTTTTCTACATCTCCTGTGTATTTAGAAAATATTTGAATATAGCTATTATTATGTTTTATTAGAAGATTTTTAAAATATCAATAAAATGTTCTGCTTCTCGTTTATTATGTTGTTGGAGTGCATTTACGATCGAATACGAGTAAGAAATACCACACTAGATAGAGGATGTTGAGCAATATGTATAAGTGCTGAAGACGCATTCTAACAATTCATCTAGTAAAATGGATAAAATGAAATGAGTATATATAGTGAAAAATTAAATCGTATTAGACATGATTATCAAATCAAACAACAGAATGATCAAAAAGTAAAACTGAAGAGATAAGATCGATCCGTTTTTCTCCTTAAAATTAATTCAATTCAAGAGAAATGGTGAAAACACCCTATTTTTAGGGTAACCTCATCTCCTTTGTACAAGCACAATAAATAACACAACGAATTTGAAAGAATTGTTTCACCCTATGGTTTATGCTGTTAATTGCGCTTTATTAGTCCTTTTTTTTTCTTGGTTGGGAGAGTACAAAGGAAGGGGGGACCATAAAAAAGGAGTCAATGAAGTGGCATTATTGCCATCATGCATGCCATGTAAAAGATGCATAAACTCAAGTGGCTTCTCAAAGAAGGGAAAGTAGATGCATTCATAATATGAACCAATAATGCACTGGAGTTGTTATATGTCATGATCATATATTTGGCCCTCTACACAAGGTTACATGAAGAAAGGAGTAAAGCCATTCACTGCTTTGAGCCATGGTGCATCAAGCAAGGGCCTATTTGTTTTAAAATAAAAAATTTAAATAATTAAACGTATATAATTGAAAAATATGTCTAAATTAATTTAGATATGAATTTATTTTGCAACATCCAACATGTCTTTTTAATTAAAAGCTGCGAGAATTGCTTTTCTAATAGTAGGGACTAAATCCAATTAACGAAGGTAAAAAAAATGAATCTACATGATATATATATTATTAGTTATATATTTATTTTTTGATAATGAAGGGAAATTAAATTAATAACTCATCAAATGGGTGAAATCACATCCTCGAGCATCACATTCAGCAAAAAAAAGAGGAAGAAACATCCTCTACCTCTAGCATCAGCAGCCACATACAAGGCTAACAGAGGTGGAATAACATCAATAACAATAAAGAAAAAATTAAACTCATGTCCTAAGTTGGCAAGGAAATCTGCACAACTATTAGCTTTCCTATGAACGTGTATAATAAAGGCTCTCCAATCTGAGCTATTCAACATAACAGATAACTCCCGAATCATTGGCTTCAGACTTTGAGATCTTATCACTCCAGACTGGATCATATGAACAACATGATGTATGTTTGAATTAGCTATAAAAAATATTTTAATAGTTGATTATATTTAAATTATAATGAATATTGAAAATAAGTTTTATATTTTAAATGTTAATGAATTTAGGGCAATCTATTTCATTTATATTATATAAATATATACAGTAAAGTTACAAAAGATACGAAGTTATTTTTAATAGCTGAGTTTGAATTTAAAATAATCAATTAGTGAGAATAAAATTAAAAAACTAAAATAGTTTGATAGCTTTTAGTTAAAAAAATACTTCGAAATTTTATTCATAATAAAAATATATTAATAAAAACTTCTGATATTTGAATCCTACTGAGGTAATACTTTTGTTGTTTGATTATTTTACAATAAGACCAAACTTGACCAAAAAAAAATTATCCTCAAAAATGTTTTTCGTTCCTTAAATATAGTACGGGTAGGATTACTTCTTCACAAAATACCATTGGTTTTTGGGTTCAATTGCTTTTGAGTGAGCTTAGATCATAAACGATTTAGAACGCATCTTGCAGTCTACTTACATTTTGTTTCGAGTAGACGCCATATATTCTTAAAAGTGTAAAAACAAAGACGAGCCTTAATCATGACCAGGTGGAGCTGAATACTATGGTTCGGCAGATACAACAGTTATTTTATTTTACTTTGGTACAGTAAGTGCATTTTGACTACATGCATAGTTGCGTTAACCTTCAGGTGTTTGATATTTTTTATATACAAGTTCATAACGTGTCTCTTGTGTGTTTGTATTGATTTTTTTTTTCTTTTCTTTTAACTTCACTATTATTAACAATTGGTACATGTTATTATAGTTTAGACAATCCACATTAAACGGTTGAAAAAGTGGAGAAAGAAGCAACTTTGCGTATTTTCAAACCTCTGGAAATTCTTGGCAAGTATCCTTGTCATAATTAATGCCCCAATATCAAAATATTTATGTAAATATGCAAAAAGTGCCTGCATTCCGCAGTACCAGCAAATGCAGTTTAGAATATATGTTGAGAGAAGAGAATCATGACGTATACTTAAGCGTTGATTTATTTTTTTATTAGAAAAAAACTACAAAGTATGGGGAGAAGACATAATGAAATTTGGAAGATGAGTATAAATGACTGCTATTATATACAATTGTCATTAATACTCCATGGACTGTAAATGAGTGCTATTATATACGTTCAATCATATGTTCCAATAAAAAAAAAACGGTTCGAGAGTAATATTGCTGAAAGATTACAGCTCAGCACATAACTAAACTACCACCTGGTTATCTTCTACAAAATTGGGAAGTGCCTTGTTTTGAAACTTCAACAAAAATTTCTTTCAGCACCAGTATGGTATTTCATCTTAATGTCAGATTCATGCTCAGCTGCAAAAGCTAGAGTTGATAAGAGTGCGCCTTTTGGCCTTTTGAACTCTGAGAATTATAAAATGACATTTTACCCTCTTGAACTGATTCACTATAGCTGTGATCCGTCATAAAAACATCTACTGAGGTTTTCTCCGGAAGCTTTGATTTCATTTCTTCTGCCACAGATTGATTTTTTTTCCTAAGATCTCACCTAAGAATATATCAGTCTGGTACATTTTGTTTTGTTCTGTCACTAGCTTTGTTGTAATCATCTTTATTTAGTGAGGATTTTGCCTGCTCAGGCAAACCAGAATTGAATAACTGAGGCAACTTGATGCCATTTTCCCTATACACATTTTTAAAACTGCAGACAGAGTCTTTGCCAAAAGAAAGAAAGTTTATTCCCTTAGGTGTCACAGTTGGCAATTTCTTAGGAATGTCCACCTTGTTTTGAGTTTTGTGAGACACATTTTGATCTTCACGGGTCCCAATTTGAACAGGACTTTCCTTGGTCGTTACTGTGCTTTGTTTCAGTGAACTGGGTGATAATTTTGCAAGATCGATGAAATTAATTCCTTTAGGTGGTCTTGGCTGTTTCTGTACAGTGTTTGTCACCTTATGTTCAACACTGGTGGAAGGATGATTTCCCGCTAGAGTGGTTTTTCTGGACAGAACTAGAGCCATGATTGTTGTTAAGTGGTGTGCTCGAATTTGCATTTCCGGACAGAAGTGGAGACAACTCACGTCTGCACATATTTGAAGGTGTAGGGATATCTTCTTTGGTTGGTACCTGAATCATAAAATTCCCATTTTAATCTATGTGAGAATAGTTATACAGTTCAGATACATGTATATAAAAATTAAAACTGATATCAAGTTTATATTAAGTCCATTAGCACAGTCATTAAAAAGAATTGAAATCAAGTCACATAGGAAGTGATACCTGGTGAGAAAATAGGCAAGCATCACCTCTATAACAAGAGCCTTTGGACACAAAATTGGAACAAGGATATTTTGAGAGCTGGTGATCAAATGGGCAATCATCCCCTTTCATGCAAGAGTGACAAGCAAAGTGAGTACATGGCCGCAATTTCAAAATCAATACAAGGCCTTGTAATTTTTTCCTGGTTCTTGCTATACAACAAGATGAAAATGCTAGCCTAAAATGTGATCACATTTGTTTTTATAATTGGTTAGGGAAAAGGGAGGGGAACTGTGTAAAACATTGCAATGCTAGCCTAAAATACTTTGAACTTAACTAAATATCACAAAATGAAAATCATTGGATCAAAATCTTTAATTCATCATTGGTGGTACATACTAAGAAATAATTGAAAGTAATGAAAATAAAATGAAGTTTAACGTGATCACAAGTTAAGAACAATAATACAACATCAAGAAAAAAAATTAACAATAATATTAGAAGAATACCTTTGTTTTATCTTCCTTCTGACATTCTTTAGTTTCTTTTGAAATTGCTACTCCAACTCCGCATACAATCCCTCTCTTGCTACTTCCACAGTTCCACTATTATTCTCATCTTGAAGTGCATTTACCAAAGAAGATTTAGAGTCATAGCCTTTTTCCTTTTCTTGATTCCCAATCTTAGAAGGATATACCATGTTTCCAGTTACATTTTCAGACTTCTGAACCTCATCTACTTCCATCTGTTCTAAAATTAAAGCATCTGCAGAAGCCACATCAAATGAATTGCCATCTATTCCCAAGTCTCCAGAAATCTCTCCCTCTTCCATTTCTACTTGGTAATCCATCGGCTCAACTTCACCACCATCACTGTGTGTCTTATCTAATCCCAAATTCAGGGGGATTAAATCACTATCACAAATAAGATTTTCAGTTCCTTTCATAACCTGCTCAAACTCAATCATTAGCTTCTGCTCCTTATCAAAACCATTTGCTTGGGTAGACATGTCCTCTATTCCCATCATATGTACTATATCATCTAGGACCATCTTGTTGGAAGTAAAATCCATATCCTTGTCTCCAACCCCCTCAATGGTTTCCTGGACCTCCAATATATCCTTCGGGCCTATAGGGTCCTTGGGATCCAAAAAATCAGAATCAACATTCTTTTTCCTGGTTTTCTTAATCCATTCTACCGCTGCCATTATCTTAAAACAGGGGAAAAAATAGCCTTTTTTAAGAGAGTGGTAAATAAAGATGAGAACAACACATTAAATTGAAACTAACAGCAAATTGAACCATAACCAAAAACCTGATCTTAAACTCCAATTCCTAACCCTTTTGATTTCTATTTACCAAAAATTAAAAAAACACTGAATTGAAACAACATTCAAATAAAAAAAAAGCTTCAAACTTGAATTACTAATCCAAATGTCAACTTGAAAAATTAAAATATTTTTTTAACGAAAAAGTACCCTTTGAGAATTAATGTACCAAAAACTCAAATAAACTGAAAATGTCGGGTTTAGTTTAGAAGTAAGGAAGCCAAAATCAGTGAGTAAATTTTTTTTTACTACTACTATTATTATCTCTAAATATTCACATGACTAAGTTTAAAAGTGCTACTTTGGCAAATTTCAAACACATTCTCCACATAAGGGCTACTTTGCACGGAGACCCGAAAACCCATACCACACTAACCCTAAACGCCCACGCGCCTCCGCAACACGGCGCCGTCGCAATCGCATTAACGGCGAAACCCGCTACTACATCTATAGCGTTCGTTTTGCTAATTAACAACACTGATATCCAGTTCATAGAAGTGCATAGTAATAAATAAATAAAAAAGGTAGGGTTTTGAAGTTGAAAGACATACCGGGAATGTTGAGGGGTTGAATTGAAGCGTTGTACGAAGAAATGTGAGAGAGGAGGTGAATGAGTGCATGGTAAGTGTTGCTACTCAATTGGGATCGACGATATTGAGGGAAATCCATTGCCAATTCAGAGGCTTTTGAGCTATCCATTTTCAGAATTTTGGGCGTTTTTTTAGTTTTGGAGAAGAAAGCTTTACCGGTGATGAAACGCAATACTTGAGAGTGTCGTTTTGGAGAGAATCGCGATCCTTGGTTTTCTTGTCGTTTTTGAGAATGTAAGAAATTTCAGAGAGTGAATTTATGAAGCTGTGAGAATGAGAGAGAGGAAGCAACTGGCGCGCGGTGATGTTTCCTTTCCTTCCATTTTTATCTCATTTTACTTTTGATTAATTAAGATATTAATTTAGAAGAAATGTTAATAATAGATATATTTTTCTTCCTCTCTCATCATAAGTATCAAATAATTTTGTTAGTTAATTAAGATTTTAAAAACTTTTGTTTATAACATATATTCTAAAAAATAGATATAAAAATATAAATTATACTATGTGGAAATTGATAAATATACATACATTATATAGTAATAATATTATTTTATCCCTTAATTTTTATCTTTGATAATCATTTTATATAAATTGTTTTCAACTTTTCTATATATTTTAAAAGTCCTTATTTTCAATTGTTTTTTTACAACATATTTTAAAGCAATCAAATTTAAATGGGTACAAATATAATATAATATTTATATGAATTTAAGTTTTCTTAAATATAATAATCGTTAATGTATAGCAAATATATATATATATATATATATATATATATATATAATATTTACATTTTTTAAATAATTGGGTACAAAATAATCATATAATAATGATAATTACTAAAATTAATGATAATCAATTTATTCTAAACATTATTAATTATTAATTACACTCATTACGTGGTGTTTTATAAATATAAAATCTATATTTCATATTTCATTAATTCATTGGATACAAATGTAGATGAAAGCATAATAATATTAATGTTACCTCAAATAATTTTTTATAGCAACAATACTGTAATATAAATACTTAATAAATTTCATTATCTTTTTAATTTAATTTTGATTTTTTATTTATTAAGATAATTTAAATTTTAAAAAAGAAATAAAACTGTAAACACTCAATTTGAAACCATCAATTCTAAATTTGAAGGGAGAAATAATTTACACATTGTTTTAGACAAATAAAAATCTTAAAATAATTATTTTTTTTTCAATTTATAAATATACCAGACATAGAATCACGTTGTTAGCAGGATTTGCTTCTGTCGAGTAAGTATTTCATACTATTTTTATTTATTTTGTGTGATAATATTATTTTTTTCTCAAATAATTGTGACAATTTTCAAGTTCAATAGTACTTTTCTTTTGTTATTTACATTAATTATTATTATTTTAATATTTTATTTTATTTTTATTTTAATGGTGATTTTATTTTTATTTGAAACATAACCTTTGACATAAAATTTAGTTAAATAAACTTTAATTAAACAAATTGAAAATGATACTTTTTCATCAAAACTTGCAGATTTAGTTAATTTTTTAATAAAATAAAAAAATGATGCAGCACACGATCGAAACACACACGGCGTATTGTACTACTTTAAAACATTGTTCTTTAATATCCACAGGAAATTTTTTTAGGTAGAAACAAACCTAATACATTATTCTTAGGTAATCAATAAGAATTCCATAACTAATAAAAAAAAATCAGGATGTCAAGTAAGATTAAATTTGATATTCTTTTTATTTTTTTTAATCTTCTTTCTGATTTTTTGTTAAATCAAAGATACAAATGATGAGCTAAATTTATTAAATAAAAAAATAAAACTTACAAAATTTTGTTCTTTATGATAAATTTTTACCAATATAAAAATATTTCAAAAATATTTTATAAAGTATATTAGTAATATTTTATTTTTTATGATATGAACAAGTTTAATCACGCACTCAAACAACATTATAAAAGAATACATAATTTAAATTATATAAACAATTAAACACCTAATTTAAATAAATTAATTATAATGGAAATAAATTGCAATAAAAATTTCTTTAAAATTATTTTGTTAATATATAATATTCATGTTTTTATTGATGTTTAAGCTAAGTCGAATACTTTTCATAGAAATTTGATTTTATAAAGTACATGAGATGCATAAATAGATAAAAAAAAATATAGCAATAGATTCAAAAAAGTGAAGCGAGGCTTTATTCTAATTATAATTATAAATAATTAATAATTTTTAAAAATAAAAAATTATGAAAAAAAGTTAAAAACTAAAACATGCTACACCTTAAATAGTATGTGACTTCACACCGAGAAATTTTTTTCTTAATTTTAACTTTTTATCTATAATTATTATTCTAATATTTTTTTTAACTTTTTAATTATAACTATAGTTTGATTTCAATTTTAAACTTTGGATATATTATATAAACTGAATATGTCTTTCTTTTATAAATACATTATATTGAATATTAACACTACAGTAATATTTATTAATCCTAATTAAAATTGTATTCTAAAAATTAAAATTATAAATTCAACGGTAATAAAGTCTTATGATTACTTAAAATCAACGTGTTTTATTTATATTAATAAATTTATTATTTAAAATAAAATACTCTACAATTTTACACCACCAAAATATATTATTTTGAAATTTAAATTTTATTTTCTAAATTTGAATTATAATCCTTTGTATAATTTCAATGCAATTTAGCAAAAAAATTAGGAAGAAGATTATAAAATAAAACAGAAAGATTATCATATTTAACTTTACTTGATATACTGATTTTTTATTTATTTTATTTTATTAGTTGTAAAATTCTTACTAATTGTGTCTTACGATAAGATGTTGGGTTTGTGCCTACTTTAAGAGTTTTTCTATTGACTATATGTATCATGATATCACTAGCTCGAACCAGGACTTGGAATAGTGATATATCAAATATGTAAATCTTCAATATATATATACCTATCAATGCTATGCTCTCAACCTGTTCCTCATAGTGTTGGATGCGGCTTTCAAGAAGTTGTTAGTGATTTTCATGCTGCTGAATTCTACTTCGAAGTGGCTGAAACTGTTCTTCAGAATGTTTTATGTGACCTTCAAGGTGCTGCCCTGGTCAATATCGGTCTTGCTCTATATATAAAGATCAATGAAGCTCTTGATACCATGTTAGAATATCTTATATGAATCAGACTTAACAATAAGACAATATAATCAGAGTGAACCAAAACGGATGAAGCAACAGACCATACAGACTAAGCAAATAAACTATACATATAATGCAGCATAAAGCAGACTAAGTGAGAAGACTATAAGGCAAAGCATAATCGTACATGAAGAAGAAGAAGAGAGGACATGACATTACTCATTTTATTATCTTATTCTAAAACCAAATTACACTCATAATTACAATTATTTAGTCTTAATTGTTATTGCCATGTTGGATATCTCCACTAGTACCATTAATGTTTGAATGTGAACTTCCAATAATAGATGTTACGGCAGCCATAAGAGCTGCACTGAATTTCGGGTCCGCAGTGATAGCAGCTGTTGCTGCATTTACCGTGTCCACAAATGAAGCAGTTTCTGTTCCCTGGTCAAAAATGTTTGTAGCTGATGACATAAACTTCTGAGCCAAAACTGGGGAAAGGAGGCTATGTTGGTTATCTTGTGGTGCTCCTTGTAGTAGCTGTGAGGAATTATTGGTAGCACTTTGAGTGAGATCCAAAGTTATAGTTGGAAATGGAGCTGAAGCTGAGAGGGTTGCTGTGTTCTGTGAGCATGAAAGTGCTGCAGTACTTTCCAATATGTTTGGGTGAATAAGGCCATCTGAGCTTAGCATTGATCCTGAAAGAAGCATTGATGCAGCTGCTGATGTGGTGGATGCCATTGCCCTGGCAGTGGGAGAGAGTACATGATTATGCTGTCCTTCATATGTTGTGATCAATACACTTTGATCCTCAGCACTCCTTTGTACCTTTAAAGAAACATCAGTCCACTAGTTAAATATTGATGCAACTTCTTGGTAGAGATGCAAGTCATATATCCTTTGTCAAAAATTCTTTAATAGTCAAGTGGCTTCACAATCTTTTTTTCTTTTTTAATATGGATCTCAAATTTTATTTGTAATATACTAATATGTCTAAATAATAATGTCACAATTAGTTCAAAACTTATCCTACATGTGACAGATATTTCCTTTCGTAAACAATCTATTGTTAGAGACTAAATGAGTATTCTCCTTATGATAACTGTTAAATATGAGTTGTTTTTATAATGAAAATATAATGAAAATAATCTTAAAAATAATTATTTAACAGTTATTTATGTTTAATTGTTAAGAATGAGTGTTTTTTTTTATTTATGGTTTGCAGATATGAAAAGAGAGATTAAAAGCAAAAAATATGCAAAAAATAACAAAAATATGAAAAAGAAAGATTTTGGCATCAGGCCCAGCCCAAGACGCGCAATGTACATTCAACGAAAAAATACGCACGGGCGCTAAGCGAGAAGAGGTGCGCTAAGCGCAAATACAGACACTCGTGCTAAGCGAGCAACACAGGCTTAGTGCAAGTAGGCAGACCCAAGTCCACTCCAACAAATATAAAAAGAGGATCAAGCCAAGGAAAAAAGACACACCGAGTCTGAGAACACTTTAATACACACATAAAGCCTGAGAATTCTTCCTTAGGAAATTCCTTCTTCTCTTTCATTGTTTTCTATTCCCTTCTCCATTCCTTTTCCTCCATTAGTTGTCTATATCCCCTTCAAGTGTAAGACCCCTTATGGTTATGAGAGACTAAACCCTTTGTTAGGCCTGACAAGCCTAAAAAACCAAAAGATGTATTATATGTTTCATATCTATCAATGCAAACATGTGTTTTCTTTCCTATTATCCTTTCTTATTTTAATTTCACGTATCATTCATCCTTACATTATCTTTAGGGGTTAGGTACTCGACAGAGAATAATCTTTAATAGAAATACAAGGAAGGTCTTATATGCATCAATTTTAGGGATTAATCGTTTGACAAAGGATAATTTCTAATAAAACTAAAAGGAAGAGGTATTTTAATAAAATCATTGTTAGACATAGAGTGATTGCATTATGTCATGCATCAAAACAAACACCTAGAATTAGAACTTTATATATTTTATCTATTGAGTCTTTGCAAAGACAATTAAAAGATAGATACATAAGATAGACTTGTCATCGTGAGACATTAGGAACAAGTATTCTAATATATGTAGGTAGAAAAAATTTACCTAATTAATAGAAAAAAACTAAAATAATACATCTTAGACAAATGAGATATGTTAGGTCCTAATATTCTAATTCCATTGAATTTCCTATTATATTTTTTGTCTCTTAGTAATATCTATTATTTTAGTTAGGGTTTCTTTTAACTCATCTTATCTTCTATTTTTATAAATTAGAAATTATCCAATACAAGTATAAAACAAAGTCAATGTAAAAATCAATATTCAAACTTTTGAGTGTTTACCACTTAAATATTTTAATACCCTTGCCAAACAGTCAACACATTTTAACAGCAATATGAATCTTGGTTCACAAAGTTATTGGAGACTAGTCCCTTTACACTAATTAAATTCAAGTCTCATGTGTTTAATACTATATAACTCAACACCTTAAACTTGTCGAGTATTCAAGTTTTTTTTTATTAGTATTTCAAATGCTAGAAGAATTAAATTTATTAGGCAAATACTAATTAGTTTGTTTGGAATATTGGTTAAAAGAATTTTTTTTATTAGAATGTAAAAAATCATGTTATTTATGATTTTTTTAAGTTGTTTTGTGATTTCCATAATAAATATTTTTTATTTTTGTTTCTTAAATAATATTTTAAGGACATCGAATTAGCGAGAACCAATATCTTATGTGCAGATTGGTAAGTTCACGGAATCAAATTGAGTAATCTTAAATCACATGTAGTTTTCTGCTAGTAACCTACGATTGGAGTGGGTTGTTTGCATTTTAGCCTAATCTTTCCAAAAACAAAGTAAATAAATTTTCATAAAGAGTTGATAGATCGAGATCGAGAGTGTATACTTGCTTCCGAACTGTACAAGCAGTCCCCATTGAGCAACGATAATAAGATCGCGGACATGGATTTCCTTTTGCCATCTTCTGTCCATACTTTCTCCATTGACATCCATCTGATATCTGTGATGAATTGATGAAAAGAAAATTAATATCTAGTAGCAGGTATAAGATATATCGACCAGAAATTTTTAACTCAAAGAATGCAACTTCACATACAAAAAAATGCTCTAGATTTGTTAGCGAATGCCATGCTAGCTAGCTTCAATAAACAATTAAATCAATTAAGCATTTATTCCAATAAGAATTTATTACATTTTAGTTACCAAGAACATGGTACGGATAGGAATATATATGCAGTTCGTATATATAAATAAATGATTCATCATTTTTACGTTATATTGTAAGGATTTTCGTTTATTTGAAGAGAATCTAGTACACATGTGTGTAATATGGTGAGAAAATCTGGTAACTCCCACAACATCTTAGAGTTTATTTTGTAAGTTTCCCCATTATTATAATTATAATTGTTGAAATAAGTTAAAATTTAAGAACTCAATTATATATGTAACTTATTTCATTTCATACTTTTTTTATCGGCAAATATTATTTATTAATGATTAATTTTTTTGTCAGTACAAACATAAAATCCATAACTTTTTCCTCCTAGCTAGCCTTCTCTTTTACTACCAAGCCAATACTTATTTTATACTAACCATAGATGAATCTGTTCTTGCACGAACTGATACACGAGCTTTCTTGATCATTGACATGGTTTCTGATGCTTGATCAACATCCCTCAAAGAACTCAATCTTGTTGCTTCAGTTGAGATCCACCCCCAAAGAGCTTTGTGATCAGCTGGACTCTCATGCTGATCTACCATAGATTTTTCACTATCCTTGCCAGAATCCAACTTGTCAATAATGTTTTTGCTTTCTTGCAGTTTTCGTTCTGAATAATGTTGCTGTGAAGGATCTTCCTTTGTAGCAATTCCAATATCCAACAAAGACCTTGGAATAATCATATCATCTCTCTTATCATTCTCCTTTATGGCTCCATTAATCTACATCAAAACGACAATGTCAGCAATTTGGAAACTGTAGAGGGAATTTATATATAATTTATTAATTAGATCATATTTGAATGATCAATATAAAAAAAACATTCAACTAATATTTTTATGCGGTTAATTATAAAACTAACTTTTAATCTTGATATAGTATATATATATATAGTGGTATGATCTAATTTTATAGTCTTTATTTTTCAAAACAAAAAGTATTTTTACTTACACACATGAACTATATATATATATGTAAGTGTATATCTTTGGTTTTCGTAAAGTACAATTTAAACGCATTAATTACCTCATTTTCATGTTGTTTATGCGTAAGTTTCATAAGATCCTTGTGCAGGGCATTGTACTTATTATTCAGATTATGAACCAGCTCTCTCAAGCGTCGATTTTCAGCATTCATCTGCTGCAACTCAGATAGCATAGCTACAAACTGTATCCAGAATAGGGGAAAAGTATCATTCTGATATAAATCTCTGTCATAAACTAGTTAGCCCAGAAAAATTGAACTTTAAGATGTAAAGTAAATACAAGGGATGCAATTCAGCTAGCTACTACAAACTGCACCCAGAAAAGAAAGAAAAAAATTATTCTGATATAAATTTATCTCATAGACTAATTATCCCAAAAAAACTTAAACGGTAGAGTAAATACACATAAATAATCTTATATTATATCTCAAATAATTTTCATCTTAAAAGCTATATGTTTGACAAAATTAAAAACTTATATACATGGTACAAATTAAGAAGAGTACCTTATTTCTGGTATTATCCTTTGCCTTGGACGGTTCTTCTTCCATATTTGATCTATTGCTCGTTGAAGTACTATTTGTAATAAGGAGATCTAAACTAGTCTACAAATTAACAAAGAAGAAAATTAAAATAATTAATTAATACAGTAAAAACCAGAGAAAGAAAGAAATTAGAATTCATAATTAAGCTTGCCTACATTAGGAAGCTCCATTTGGTGATGCACCATTTGATCATCAACTTCACTTTTCTTTTTCTTCTTCTCTGCGAAGAAATCTATCTCATCCACGACAAGTCGTTTCCCATTAAACGACATCGTTGGAGAAGACTGTGTAACTGCAACATTAGAGATATCATTGCAGGTAGCTTCCATTTTGCTAGTTAATTTTTTATACATAATAATGAAGTACTACTTTGTATTTGCACTTATGGAAGGAGTGTGAATGAGCTAGGTTTGGGTATAGAATTACAACAAGAAATTAAGTTTCTTGGGGACAAAGAAAGTGGTTGAATCAGTATCAAAGAAGAGTCCTATGTCTACTTATTATTATTATTATTCTTCCCATAACTTGTTAAATGAATGTGAAGAGAGAGAAGGGTTGAAGTCAGAGATAATGAGATGCAATAGACTCGGCAACAAAGATGGATTGGACTAAGACCAAATATTATGTGATATGAGCATTCGTTATTATTAATATTAAAGATTTGGAAAATGAGGTAAGATGGTGCGTAATAATGTCCACGTGGCAGTTTCCCATAGGGCTACAATCAGAAATATACTAAGAAAATTGTAACCACGGGTGTTTCAGACACAGTTTTATAGTAATATAGTTGTAGAAAGACAAATCTGACTTCGAAATTCTCAAAATTCAGTGCAGCAACCTGTTTTTTTTTTATTATATTATTCTCTGTCTCATTAATATTTATCAAAAAGAAAAAAATTATTTCAAAATTATTATTATTTTAATTTTTTAATACGATATTAATTATTTTTTTACTTATAACTAAAATAAATTAATAATAATAAAATTAATTTTACATAATTGTTATTTTATTTATTTATTTATTTATTTAGGTTTATATAAAATAATTTAAAACAAAAATTATTAATTGAAGAGAGTATTATATTCTTTTATTTATTTTCTTCTTTTTTTTCATCGCATTGTTTACCCCATTTACCATTTGACTCAGTCTAAGGTGGAGAAATATTTTACAACCGATAAATATATATTCATTAATTAAATATTCAATGGCTCAAATTGTTTACTTGTAATTGTTGGCACATGGTTTCCATTTTTAGCATTTAGTCTTTTTCAAATTATTATGCAATTTACTCTCCTACCCTTTAACCAAACACCTAACCCTCCCCATGCCATCACTGTCGCCACCGTCGACGGCAACGCCATTCCAGGATTGTTTTCAGCCTCTCCTCCTCAATGGCACCATATTCCGTCGTAGACAACACCCAAGCTTTAATACCAATGAAGTTCCATATGGTTGGTAAATATTTAGATATATATTAAATTAGAATTTGCTTCCCATAAAAATATATTAAATTAGAATTTGATCTCTATATTATGTGTATGCAAAATGCTTTAACATAAATAATATATTTAAGCTGGACTATTCAACCTCAATTCCATAATAACTCTATGCTTGTCTTTAAAGTCAATTATATATATGAATAAAATCAAACTTTATAATTAGGCTTGACATTAAAAACTCGTTTATATATAATAGAAAAATATATAACTGTTATACTTAAATTGCAATATAATGTTATCTAAAAAATTTATCATTTCATATTTTATCTTCAAATATATTTTTTATACTTTTATCCCATTTCTAATATGAAAATGTTTAATAAAATTATTTTTTATAATAAATAATTAATAACATTGAAATAAGTTTAAGAATGATTAAGAAGAAATAACGAAATTATAAATTTTTTATGATTTAATGAAATTATAAATGAGTTAAAGAAGTTAAGTTTAATTTCCATACTTTCCTTACAAGTCAATCCTAATTTTTAAATTTGGGCATATTAAATAAATGAGTGTTAAATATAAACATATTTTTCTTATTTTTTAAAATCAAACTTGAAACTTAAAATTTTAATTTGACTCGAAATGTTTTCAGTCTTAGGCAAAAACCTATCAATCTCTTTCTATATCAAAATTAATAATTAATTTTTAGCTATTAAATGAGAGACAAGTGCGCACCCAAACAAAGAAAGGGAAAAGTTGTTGGAAATCCTAAATGTACTTTATCATCTGCATGTGCATGCTTTTAGACTAGAACAACCAATGACTTTCATTAACTAAATTAACAAAATTAACGGTTTGTATTATTTAATTAAGAGGTAGAGTTCAAATTCTTATTGATCCTTAAGCATGAAATAAATCGTGTTGTAAAAGAAATATTTATTTTATGTGCCTTCATAATATTTGACGAAGTTTAGTTGCGACAGGAAAAACTATTACTTCGTACTAATATCATGATCTAAAAAAAAAGAAGATGAATCACACGATGTGAAGCACATGTTAAAAACAAGACTACATATGAAATAAATCATTAGTAAAGTGTATTCCTTTAGAAGCATGCATAGGATGAAGTATTCAAGATTCGACAATATTCATGAGCATTTGGCTTAGTTACCATGTACGTCAAGGTTAAGAGGAGCCAGCTGCTCATCGGTCAACCATGTTGACGACTTACTTTGCTTCCTTATTCTCTAAGACTGCACGTAGGGCACACTCACAACTTGATCTCAAAGGTTGAATATAGAAGGAAAATAGTACTTTGTTTTTTCAGTGGCATTTCTGATGCCCACAATTTATCAGTTTTTCTTTGGTTGATAAAAAAATGGAAGGAAAATAGTGGTTTAAGAAACCACATTTTCTTGCAAAAATAAGAAAACCACAATTTCCAAATTAATGCTATGGATTTGAAGGATGAATTGGGAGGGTTGAGTGATGAATTTTGAAAAGTATATATCTATCTGTACAGTATGAATATTTGTTACATAAAAAATAAAGTGGATTAAAGATCTATGGAGATGTACACAAGATTTTTTCATAAGACGGTTAATTGGAGAACTAATACTATAAGGGATCTATCAATGGAGGAATTAATGCCAAGAAGAGGATCCAATAAAGATCGATATGAATTATACACTTGCATAAAATCAGTATCATATTTAAAAATTATACTTACCAGAATCTAGAGCTAACTACATGTATCACTGGAAAAGGGTAGGACTTTGACACTCGAATAAATAGTGAGTTGAAAATGATAAAATAGAATCCGATATTTATAATGTGGAATAAGAATTTCAAGTTCTTAATTATACGAGTTATTACAGTAGTGTAACAAGCCTTTAGATAATTCATAATTTGTAGATAAGTCATGACTTAAAATCTAATGAATTAGTATCCCAAATTTTCTTTTTTCTCGCTAATTTTGAGATCATTAAATCTTGATGATAGATTTTTCAAAATTTTCGTTTCATAACTAACTTTCATTTTTCTAGTAAAATAAAGTTACTAATAAAATTCATTTGTAGAATTTTTAATTTTTTAGAAAAAAATACAATTGACCTTTCCTTTGAGTTTTGTTGTGCATACAGTAGTCCTACCTTATTCAACTCTAATAATACTTGAGGTTTATACTAAAAACAGTATTGTCCTATATCCTTTAATGTTTTTTTAAAAAAATATACTTCTCTATTCTAAAATATTATATATGATATCATTTAATTCATTTTAATGTGGGTTCGAATTGGAGGGAAAAGAAATGAAGGAAATGTGGTAAGTTTAAATTCCTTTTACTAATAAAAATAGTATTTACCAATAAAATATTATATATGATAACAATTAATATTTACCAATAAAAAAAATTAATGTTAATGAACTGTTTAAAAATTTTACTTTATGACTCTTAGTTTTATCGTCACGAATTTTAAATTTCTACTATATGAAATTTAGGACTTCAAAGAGAATGGAAAGAAAAATTGTTAGTGAATTTTCAAAGTCATCAATAGAATACTTCTTCAAATATCATTCTGTATAACATCAATTTCTTTTTCATTACAATTTAGTAGTTATACCCACATGGAGAGGAGAAAATCAGGAAGAATTATTAAGTAAATGGAACAATGAAGGTGACTCCGTACTAACTAAATCCACCTTAATTATCTATACTACTGATAAATTTTCAAGAAAGTTAAATATTGCCAGGTCCTAATCCAATCATCACTCCAAGTTGAGACATTCGACAAATATTCGACAAATAGCTATGATTTTCACGTTCAGATTCATGTAAATTGTTATTAAAAAGACAAATGCCAAAAAAAAAAATATCAAGAAACAAATATAAAATTTGATAGTTTATTGGGAACTAAAAAAAGTATTAAAAATAAAAAATAAAATTATTATTTTATTAAAAACTGAAAGAAAAAATTTATCAAATAACAATTATAAAATTTAAATATTTATTAGGAATAAAAACATATTTTAATTTTTTTACTTTTCATCCTGCAATTTTTGTCTGTTTTAGACAATATTTTTTGAAAAGTAAAAAAATATTATTTAAATCAGTTTAAGGACAAAAAAAAAGACAAAATAAATATAATTTATAAGAATTAAAAAAATCAAACACAGAAAATAAAAATAAAAACTCTAAATTAGATGGACTATAAATGTATTCATAGGCTTCTTCAGCCAAACAAGTTTTATTTTATATTGTTGATCATGTCAAAAAAGGTTTTTGTTTTTTTGTTTTGGTTCCCCATTGACCCTGCACTCTATATGTAGTAGGTCAAATCCAATTAATGTTATAACTCATTTCGTTTTCGCTAAATCATAATCAATAGTATTGGTTACGGTCAAATTTATGCTTGTAGACGCATATGCGGGGGAGTGTAAGGCATTAGGTTAGCGGTTGATTTTAATTAATTCATAGTCTTCTATGTCACTTTTTTTTATTGTTTATTAATCTAATTAGTGTTGGCTTAACCAGCAAAACGTCAAAGTTTCAAACCAGAAGGTTGTGATTCAACTTTTACATTCCAATGGATCTTATATTAGTGCACTAGGTATAATGACCATTATAAATTTTGTAAAAAAAAAGGTATCATTACAAATTTATGTTTAGATTTATTAAATTTTCTTAATTTTGAAAATTTTCAGGAGTATAAAGGAGTGTTGTATTAGAAAGAGTGTGATAGACTTCATATTTAAGGAATTTAGTATTTGACCCCTTCTACCTCCTAATAATCATTTAATTAATTTGTATTATAAATTTGAAGTGGTTCAACATCAAATCTTCAAAATTTATACATTTAATATTTAATTGTTCATTTGATATATATACAATTACAAAAAAATTATCTTCATATCTACCCCTTAAAATATTTATTTGTAGTTTGTTGTTACCTAAATACAGACAAGTGAACCTAGTATACTAAAATACATAAAGAAATAATTAAGGGTTTGTATAGGGGTTGCATGGCCTCTATTATGGGTTTATCCTTTCCTTTTTTTAAAAAAAAAAGTAAAATAAATAATTAAGGCACATGTACTTTTTATCATAAAAAAAAATTAACTGAGAATAACGGGTTTCTTTCCATAGTTTTAATTATTATTATTTAATTTCGTTTTATAGTTGAATCTGGCTCTAGTTTTTTTTTTTTTTGCACGAGTCTTTTGTTTGGGTCAAGAAGGTCAACGAATCTGGTTTAGGTGCCGGGCTTAAAGTTACGGGTTGGCTTAACTGGGCCAGAAAGCCCAAAGGATTAGGACAGTGAGATCCCATAAAAACAAAACAAAAGGACAAAACGACAGCACTTCTTCTCTTCTCTCATTTTTCAGTTTCTCAGTTTCTTATTCGTTAATCGTTAGATCTCATCTTACACTCACCGGCGAGTCCATCTCGCGCCACCGTCGACTCAGCTCCGGCCATCGCCGTTGGTTCCCTCACTTTCTCACTCTTCTTCTTCTTCTTCTTCTTCTTCTCAGGTTCCTTCTCTATCATCTCTCTCGATCTGTTGAAATTTCAACTTAGATCTTTAGATTCGTATCCATTTCACGATTCTTCCCTGATCATTAGAAATCTATTTCTCTTAGGGACAATTTTCTCATTTAAATTCCTTTACGTGATTTTCTCCAATTGTTTTCGCTAGATGTTTTTTTTAAAGAAAAATCATTTTTCCCATATTTTTTTGTGTTTTTAATTTTTCGAATTGTTCGCGATTCTGTGATCATTTACCGATCAAGAGTCGCATGAATTGTCGTTTCATTTTTTCCAATGAGATATTCGGTGAAATTTTTTGCAAAATCAGAAAAATTGTCTGGGTTTTCAGCTTTTCATCTGCGTGTGAATAGGATTTTACTTTTGGGTATTATAGTTTTGTTGATGGATTCGTAATTATGTAAAGTGAATTGTTTTTTGAAGCTTGAATTGTTGTTTACTTGGAAAATATATTGTATTAAATCTTATGCTTATGCTTTTGTTGATCCTTCACTGTCTTTTATTTGAGATTTGTTTTACCTTTTCAACATTGGACGTGACTAGTTAACACAGGGTTTAGTTTAGTTTTGTTTTAAGTTAGATTTTAGGTTAGTTAGTTCATTTGCAAATGGTTGTTTGGAACTAACTGTTTGCATTATGTTTGTGTTGATAGCGGAAATATGCCTTCTCAGAAGGTTGAAACGGGTCATCAAGACACGGTCCATGATGTTGCAATGGATTACTATGGTAAGAGGCTGGCCACGGCTTCATCAGATCACACAATCAAGATAATTGGGGTGAGCAACTCGGCCTCTCAGCATCTAGCAACCTTGACCGGTCACCAAGGACCTGTATGGCAAGTGGTGTGGGCTCACCCTAAGTTTGGTTCTCTACTTGCGTCTTGTTCCTATGATGGCCGTGTCATTGTTTGGAAGGAGGGCAACCAAAATGAATGGACTCAAGCTCATGTGTTTGACGACCACAAGTCATCTGTGAATTCGGTTGCTTGGGCGCCTCATGAGTTGGGTCTCTGCTTGGCTTGTGGCTCGTCTGATGGGAATATATCTGTTTTGACTGCAAGAGCAGATGGTGGCTGGGACACTGCGAGAATTGATCAGGCTCATCCAGTTGGTGTCACTTCGGTGTCATGGGCACCATCGATGGCACCCGGAGCCCTTGTCGGTGCAGGGCTGCTTGATCCTGTACAGAAGCTGTGCTCTGGTGGTTGTGATAATACTGTGAAGGTATGGAAGCTAAACAATGGACTCTGGAAGATGGACTGCTTCCCTGCTCTTCAGATGCACACGGATTGGGTTCGAGATGTTGCTTGGGCACCCAATTTAGGGCTCCCTAAATCTACCATTGCTAGTGCATCACAGGACGGTAAAGTGATTATATGGACCGTGGCGAAAGAGGGGGATCAGTGGGAAGGCAAGGTTTTGAATGATTTCAACACCCCTGTTTGGAGGGTCTCATGGTCATTGACAGGAAACATATTGGCTGTGGCTGATGGGAACAACAATGTGACATTGTGGAAGGAAGCAGTTGATGGGGAATGGCAACAGGTGACAACAGTGGAGCCTTAGAATGTGATATTTTTCCTTTTGAAAATGGTTAGAATTTTCGTTTTGAAATATAGTTGACATCTTGTTTCTTTGCATATTATACAGTTGATTAATTGTGCTTCATAATGCACTAAGTTCCTTGAGGTTTGTGATCCATTGAGTATTTTGTGCTTGGAAGAATGAAGTTGATTAGTTTGAGTTGTTTTAAGATTTAGAATGATGTTTTCCAAGCATATAATGTGACAATATCTTATATTCCGGGAGTTGCATAAATTAATGGCTGTGGCGTTTAATTTTGGATTATCGAGATTAATCCATCACCATTAGTAAATAATATCCTTCATAATTTGGTTTATAATCCAGCCTAAAAACATGATATGATCCTTGTAATCAACCTTACCTAGTGGGATAAGGCTATTTTTATTGATGTTGCATTACATAGTTAGGGTAAGGGTAATATCTTTTATTTGACAACAATATATACGGTTAGTACTTCATAAATTATAATGCAAATTGCTCTTTGCAACTGTCCTGTGATTCCAGAGCTGAGTTTGATTTTAATTTTGATGTATGGCAAAAGAATGATTTACTTTTAATACAGACATAATCAGCAGGGATATCTATGCAGTAGGACAAATTTCTAACTAGTTAGATGCCGCAGCATGCTTATTAACCACTTTGGTGCAGCCACACCCTTAAAAGTGGATGTGAAAATTTAAGAGACGAGCTTTCAAAGCAAAAGTCTATATAGATTTATTTATTCAAAGACAAGCAAGTCAAACGCTAACAATCACTCTCAAAGTGAGGATATTAAACATTCAAGTACTAAGTATCTTAAGTGATTCACGACCCTAACCAAGAATGACTCAAGAAAACAAGTAACCCAAATCAATTTCACTTTCTTGTTAATTTGTTAAAAGATAATTCAAAAATAATTTGATTAAAATCAATTAAAAATCTCGCCCTTACCGTAGATTTCCCAAGTTGGGGCTCGATTCCTACAACGAGGAATTAATTTCACTTTCTATTCCCTTATTTGGGACGCAATTCCTTTGCGATGGAAATGATTAGATTAAGAGGAAATTTTATTCCTTATCCTATTTTTTTCATCTTACTCGAGATTTTTAATATTTAAAATCAGTTTATATTTTTTTTACGTTTATAAAATCATATTTTTATATTTGTAACTCATGGTAAACCCTTCGATCATACTTATATAAGATTGAAATAAATGTCTAGTACAAAGTTCTTAAGTTTCTAGCTTTTTGTCATCGTGGTCATTCTGTTTTTAACTATCTTTATCGAAAGCCCCTTACCTCATTAGACAGTAGTTAGAGGTCATTTTGTTTGGAAAGAATTAGGTCGTGTTTGGCAATTCTCTCCGGTACCGCTTAAACAGTCGAACATAAGGAAGGTTAACATTGAAGCCAAGAGATCATGGTGTGACTCCCTTCTTTAGAGGCTTTTAAGGCTAACTGGATCTTCCACAAGTTGATATGAAGATGATGGACTAGCTCTAGTCCAAAGCAAAGTCAAGTAAATCATGCATTTTTGTGGTACATACTTTTTTTATATGTAAGAATCGAAGATAAAACAGAAAATTTACATCAACTAACTCACGGATCAGCTAGACTCCCTTGAATTTGTGGTACAAACTTACAAAGGAACTTCAGTATTTAAGTCAACAAATGAACCAATATAGCTAACAGTATATAGAAAGTGAGTGGTTCTACTAATCTATATGTATGGTGGTGCTTTATTTATATAAAATTCAAATGCAAGTGAGCCACAACATCTAAGGGCAGTCATGAGGTAGATTTTCCAGAATGCAGACATTAAATATTATGAAACTTGTAGCATGAAAAGTGCAAGTATATATTGAAAATCCTCTGATTCAAGCATATATGGAGTGCTGACATTCGGCTATATATTTGCACGTTACTGACACATTGGGGCTCGAAGAATAACCCTCGACCCAACTAATTAAGTACTAGCTAAGATAATTTGGACCTTCTTTCAATGTGGTGAGGCCTAGTGGGTTGAGCTTGTTTAATTGACTGGGAATTTAAATTGTTAGAATTATTACAACAAACCTCAACAACGATATAAACGTATGTTGCTTATGCAGATTTTTGTAATAAACTAATAATACTCGTATAGTATTAGAATATTTCTTATACATGTGGTGGGAAAATTAGAACTATCGTGTCTACAAGTTCATGGTTCTAGTCTTGTTTAAATTTTACGTTTTTCTTCACTGATAAAACAAATTATTGCAATAACGAAAGCACAAGGACCCAAAAGCTACCTAGTCAAAGCTAAAAACCAATCGGTCCAATATTCAAGGTCTATGTACCAACAACCTATTATATGGTGGCATTTGGAGCTCTCATATAGTTCCAAGCCCCTCTTTCAATCTTAATTGCTCATATTTGTTTATAAAAAAAATGTTCATATTTGTGTATGGCTTACACATTGCACGTCTACTAATATAACTCAAGTTCGTTTTTTCTTTTGCAAAAACAGTGGTATAATGAAAATGCATCCCAATATATACTACGGATAGAATATCAATGACACATTGAAAATAGAAACTCATGTAAAGGAGAATGTGTGCAAACTGCAAGCAATTCCACTTTTTAATTTACAGCTACTCAATACTCAACTAGACCATTTACCAAAAAATAAAAAAAAAGACTCAACTAGACCATAGATGTTAGGAAATTTTTTTGACAAAATTGTTTACCAAAAAAAAAAAAAGTGAGTCAAGAGAATTGAATCCATACCTATAATAATGAAGCATGAGAGTATATTTATTAACCAAATGTGTCAAGCCACATTTACATGTATAACTTGAATTCTTGAAGCTTAGTTACATAACACATGCTTTAATTTTCTGACACAAAAAATTGGTCAGATCAGTCCCAGGGAAACCAGCCTTTGGACCCAAGTTAGTTTGTTTTAATTTGTGTTAGCATGTTAAACACGAAGAAGCGTAGTAGCTGGATTTTGAGTTTCTGAAATGAATTTGTTAAATATAAGCTCTTAATAACGTGTATGGCAAATGCCCTTTGCTTATCCTAGCAGCATGCCTTAATTTCCTCAGGCCGTCCACTGCGGTTTCAACGAATGGTGGCTGATGACGATGAAAAGTCATTATTACCCTTTGAATTTCACAAGAACAAATTAGAACAGGATACATGGACTAACCCCCAGGCCCCCAGCTATCTGCTTAAGTCCACGGTTAAGTCACTGAAGTGCGTGATTGGTTCTCGGTTGTTTTTTCACTAGCTTGATAATACATAATTTATTTTGAGTTATTTTATATACAATAACATGCGGTAAAAAAATTGGAAGTCAGAAGAAACTCACAAATTATCCTAAATAAATCACTTTTCTTTCTCTAGAGATAGTAGGTGTGTCTCTAACCTATTAAATTAGAGACTAATTCACTTAAAAAAATTTATAATAAAAAAGAATCAAATATAAATTATTTCACTAAATTGATTATTCTTTCAAGTATTGTTAATTTATTCACAAACTTGCTACTAAAACTATCTAATTAGTAAATTTTACAAATTAACTCTAAACAATTTAAATTTATGAGATGTACAATTGAGTCGATGGTTAAGAAAGAGATTGTGTGTTTGAATCTCTTCATTAGTATAAACTTATAAACAACTAACATTTACTAATATAAAAAAAAAGTTAAATTTTATGTGATTCGGATCTTCTTGGACACAGTTTACACAAATCACGATCCACAAATGGCAAAGAAAAATGTTTGATAAATACTTATTTTGTATCATGCAACACATGAAGAAAAAGTGAAAAAAAGAAAAAAAATATAAATATTGATAAAGTTTCTAATAAGAAAAGAGATATGAAAATAACCAAAGGTATTGACCTGAGATATTTAATTGAAATAAAAGTTGATACGTGAACCATTACTCATCATGAATAAAGATTGATGACACCCCAATACTATTTTACACCTTTAGAGATCATACAATTCATGAACCGACGAAGGGTATAATAGACCATACAGGAAAAATGAAGTTTAAAAATGATGGATACTGTAGTGCTCAAGTTATACGTGGCTGAAGCAATTTTAAAGGTCAAACCATAAATTAATATGCACTAAAATCCCATCACACTCTTCTAACAGGATGCACCATGCAACAATCTCCCTCACCTTTTACAACTTTTGCGGCGTCAACTTCTCCCTTAGTTCCCTTATTATAAAACCCTAGCCCTCCTTCCCCTTCATTTTCTACCACATCTTCCCAAGAAAAAAACAAATACACAACAAAGAAGAATAACAATAACACACACTCTTCTCTTCAATCATCTCCCCTTTCTCTGAGAGCTAGCACTCCCTCTAACTTTGATCCTGGCAAAGCCATGGGGTTCCTAAAAGCAATATTCGTCATAGCAATAACCATGGCTTTGTCCATCGCACTAACGATGAAAACCATCACTCATCAAGAGGAAGCAAAACCAGCTTTTGTGCACCATGATTTTCCCTCATCATCATCAACCCCTCATGATCAAAAGAATAATAATGTGCATCTTCCTTCCAAGAGGGTGAGTCGCTTCCTCGCTCAAGTGAAAAACCCTAATGCTGCTGATCACTGCCACAAGGACCACGAGGTTTGCACCTTGGTGGGTGCCAAGAACTCAACATGTTGCAACAACAAGTGCATTGATGTAGGGTATGACTACCACAACTGTGGCGCGTGCAAGATGAAGTGCAAGTTAACTGATGCATGTTGTAGAGGGGAATGTGTTAATACCAACTTTGACAAGAGGCATTGCGGGGAGTGTAACCATCGGTGTGAAGTGGGTGCATATTGTGTCTATGGAATGTGCGGTTACGCCTAATTAATTAAGGTTCATGCATGAGTCGTCCCCAATACTATGTTATTATTACTATACGAGGTTTGTGATTTTTATTAAATAATGTTCAATAAAGTATACCACATTTGTGGTGGTTCTCTAACAAAAAATACAATAGCATATACTACCTCTTAAAGTTATATATAGCAATCTTCGTATACGTACGTTCTAAGTGTTTCCTAAAGCATAATGCTATTCTCCGCAAGAAAATATATAAGATATATTATCTCATCAAACATTGTGACATGTTGTGATGTTGTGTTCTTTTTCTCATTTTCTTCTATATATATATATATATATATATATATATATATATATATATATTGGATAGAGCTAGATAATTAATCAACACTAGCTAGAAGAACTTAAAAGAATATAATTGGTTTTGTACTCTCATTGTGTAAGTAACTGAAAATTAATTAGTTTACTCGATCTCACAGAGTTGATTAAAGGTTAGAGTATTCCCTATAGTTTCTTTCACAAATGTTCAATGAAACATAAATTAATTGATAAAAAAACTTCATCTTCTTCTTCTCAAGTCCGATGTTTATTCTTCCTGCTCTCTAAAAAAGAAGTGTCACTGGTTGGGAGCACCATGCATATCTATATATACGCAGCGCAATTATTGGCGATTTCGATCAAGCTTTCGTGAATGCATTAAGGGTGTATTTGAATTAGGAAAATAACATTCAGTACTAAAGATAAATAATCGAATACACAAGAATCTTAAATTGCATAATTTTATTGGACACAGATTTTACTAGATCTCTTTCTTGTCTGAATTATCATGATGGGTTAATTTGAAATTCGTGTGAATTCGTAACGATGGTTTTCGTACTAATTAGCATGTTCAATGACCTCGAGTATATTTATCTTGAGACTTCAGTTAAATTCGGGTATTGAGTGTTGTTGAATTATATATATATATATATATATATATATATATATATATATATATATATATATATATATATATTATTCTAAGATATTATTATTAGAGTAAATTCCTGATTTATTATGAAATTTGTTGAATTGAGGATGCTCCAAGAGTTGTGGATAAATTTGGTAAAAATACGAAGACTACAATTCAGAAAAGAGTCATTTTTCAATGTGGAGTGTAGGATAAATAAAGTGCCATGAATCTGAAAACTTATCATTAAAGATAACATATTGTCCAGCAAAAGCTACCTTTAATTAACTAGTACTTAAACTGTTTCTGAAAAACGAAGATACCCAACTTATAGATCAGAAGCAAATGCATGCCATAGGGTTTCCTCGAAATTCGCTTGTATTCACATGAATGTAGCCAATAGAAGCTCCGTCCAATGGATTTTCGTGCAAATGGGCATGTTCACTTGCATTCCTGTGTCTCCGTGGACAAGAATATGAGAAGGGTATAGTTGATCTTTCACTCTCTTGGAGGACAATTGTTTTATAATAGATCGATATATTGATCTATGATTCTTGTTGGTGGCAAACGTCTTTTATAATTATAAAAAAGATGTTGAAATGTGTGATAACTGATAAATAAATGAGGCTCAAAACGACATTATTTCTGCCAATAGGAGTAAAAAGAATAAGAATTGGGCGCTGATAAATTAATTTTTTTCAATTATACGAGAAATTGTTAAAATATTTTTTTTCCTGACAAACTAATAAATCAAACCGTACGTACTTCATGGGTCTCTCTACAGCATGTTCTAATAGTTTGCTTATTGCAATTTCATTGAATGGTCCTAGGTTTGAGACATTACAGTCCCTTAACTCACAAACCATACTACTGCATGATCAACTTGATTTATATATGATGTGGTCAAAATGGGACCACTAGCACTAACTTTAATTGAGCTTTGGGTTGATAGAAATCTAAAATTTCCTAATAGTGATGTTGCTTTTCGGCAAGGTTGAGAGATCTTAGTAAAGGAATTTGCACATGTAAAAAGACACTCCAACACTTAATACTTATATATCTTATAGTGATATATTGTACGAGAGTAGTGCTAGTTGTATTCGGAGAATGAGTGGATATGAACTACAGTGGGTTACTCATAGGAGCCTTTATTTTCATCACAACGGGTTAAGTCTCTTATATAGTTTCCATCGCACTCAGTCGAAAAAACCGTCGCTAACAACTTTGACACCTAAAAAAAAATAGTTAATATTTCGTAATTGACACAATAATGGTGAAAAAGTCCATTGTAACATTGACGGATAGACCCACTACATTTCACTGTTATTATCCATAAAAAAGTCATATATGTAATTTATGGACGGTTAAACTCATTATATTTTGCCTACATTACAGACAAACACGTAGTCCACTATAATAAAGTCACTGTAATAGCGAAAACTATTATAGTGGATTGATCATTCTCTTACACAAGGCCTAGCTAAGACCTCTCAAAGACAATATTAACCTATTTTGGTGTGTAGCAACAAAGTTGCTTTACTTTGGCTTAATGTACGATTCACTATCCATAGATGTGTTTCAAGTCTTAATTGGGTGTTGACTTCGATTAATACTTACGATTTGGACTAATTCGACGACTTGGATTGACATAACCCAGTATATTGATTGTGCCTTAACTCCAATTTGAAACAAAATGAATCGATAATAGATGGTAATTAATTATAAAGAAAACAGTTGTAGAGAAGCTAACTAATTGGTTGAAATTGGGAGACGTGGTTAACCATTATTTTAAGGTTAACAAAGATTTTGGAAATAATTAACCTAAAAATATCAGTCATTTATACTATGAAGATTGTGAAAAATTGGTTGCATATTAATAGAATACAAGATACGTGAATGAATGATTCTCTAGTGACTTGTCAAAAAATATATTTTTAATAACATTGAAAACAAATCAATCCTTTTTTTTTTCAAAAGAATATTTCCTAGCTTTTTTTTTACGGCAGAATAAGTCCTAGCTTAAACAATTTAAAACATGAAATCACATAAAAGAAATTATAAGATATGTAATTTATTTATTGCTTAATATTGTACTTTTAATCCCATAATTGTGCTATTTTAATAATTCAGATTCTAATTATATTGATTGTATTTCTCAAATATAATAAATGTATAATTTTAGTCCTATGATTTTCACTTGTGCCAACTAAGTATTTAGATATCAAAATTGTATAATGTTAATTTCTCAAATTTCATAATTGTGTAATTATAACTATTTTTGGGGGACAAACATCACATAATTACAATACCTATAAAGGAGTCCAATTGAAATTTGAACAACTAAAATCACATATAAATTGTAAACTTAATAGTCATGCAAGATACATATTGATATTATTACACTTTGTTTTAAAAAGCATTATCAGCCTATTCTCTAACATTTTTTTTACACGTTCTCTCATATCAAGAGAAATTCGTGTAGATTATTATAAAGAAAAAGAAATTTGTGTACATATCACTAAATAATATCTTATTTAAGTTATATTATAAACTAAAATACATAATTTAGATAATGAGATTTAAATATATTCATTTATGATGAATTTTAATTATAATATAATTTATATATTTAATAATATTTATTTATTATGATTTCAATTATATAAAAATAAATATCCATCCTGTACAATGTATTTTTTTTCTAACCATTAATATTCAATATTCAATATTCTTTTTATCTTTTTTTTTTGGCTCCTTTGTTTTGTGTTCAGTGTCCAACCACCTCAACATAGAGACGAGACACCTCACTCGACAACGCGCGCGCCACTTGTTTTTCGCTCCGTCCCATAATCCAAACCACCCTCTGATTCCCGAACCCAATGACTTCTCCGCTGGTGGCGGAGGGCGCCGCCATGACGGCGTTCCGGTCGGTGATGCTCCGGGTGCATCAGGCGGCGGAGAGATCCGGGTCCAAACCCGAGCGGGTCCGGGTCGTGGCGGTTTCCAAGACGAAACCCGTCACTCTGATTCAACAACTCTACGACGCCGGCCACCGATACTTCGGCGAAAACTACGTCCAAGAAATCATCGAAAAAGCTCCTCAGGTGCTGCAAAAATTACCTTTACTCGTATTTTTTATATAAATTTTTTTGAATTGAGATTTTATAATTAAAAATAAAAATGCTTCGTTATTTTCGTCCTTTATTGTTAGAAATTTTTAGTAATTTGGTTTTGGGGCATGCCTGCAGCTTCCTCAAGACGTTGAGTGGCATTTCATTGGGCATTTGCAAAGCAACAAAGTCAAAACACTTTTGGGTATATTTTTTTTTTAAAGAATTTTGTTTCTCAATTATTTTTTTTTTGTTTAATTGATGTGTAATGAATGCCCTTCTATGCTTTCACTAGGATTTGAATTGAAAATGTGGCCTTTGATTGCTTTTTGAATTTGATATTGGCATCATATCAGAGCTTCTTGTTTTGCATATATAATATAGGGGACTACCTTGTTTTTTTAGAAGGACTATGTTAGCAAACTACTTCCTTTGGGAGTATTTTAATAAAGAGTTTAATTTATATGCTCTGTCAGTGTAAAAAATTTACACTATCAATCTCAAGCATAGACTATTACTCTTTAATGAATCTCAGTTGTAACACTGCTAAAATACTTTTAAAAAGAAAATCAAGAGTTTAATAGGAAAACATTGTCAACCGATCAAAAATCATCTTTAATATGAGTTTTAAGGTAGCTGTTATAAAAGTTAACAACTTATTATGCATGCAGTTTGAGATTGGATGACAATGTAACAACTACCTTTACACTATCAGCATATATATTATTTATTCAAAAAATAATTGGGAGTATATTAATACATCTCTCATTTTTTTTAAAGATTATTTATTATGTTTCACCACTGGGATTATTTTCAAAAATCCAAAGTTATAACTTGTTAACATACTTCAAAAATACTTTGGTTCCTTCATGTTACCCTGATTTTCAATTTGGTCCATACAATTGATTTTAATTTGATTCTCATAAATACTAATTTTGGTTTTGAAAATGAGTGAACAAATACTACTTTTGGTCCCATTACGTGAGGATTATTTTTATTTTAATCCTTATAATTCATATAAGCACACCATACCAATCTCATGGTGTTGTAACAGCAACAAATGGTAGAGATGAAATAGGGACTAAATTTCACATATTGAGTGCTGTTACCAGTTCAATTTTGTTATTTGAGCTGGGTGCAAAGTTTTGGACATCATTTCAGTTGGCTCTGTACTTGTTGAAAATATTGCTATACTTGTATTATGTTTGTTTGAGCTTGTTTAGTTGTTCCTTTCTTCAGTAGCCTTGTATTAGGTGAATCTTAACCTTGCATACTTTATGCAGGTGGAGTTCCAAATCTGGCCATGGTCCAGAGTGTGGACAATCAGAAGGTAGACATGTAGAATCAATGTTACTTGTGAATAACTTGTTAAAATTTCAAATTGTAATTTTGTTACAGCTAATTTTCTAACGAATACCATTAGCTATTTGACAAACCTTAAAGTGTTCTTGTACCTCTGGAACTGCAGGTAGCAAATCATCTTGACCGTATGGTATCAACCCTTGGAAGAAATCCTCTGAAGGTTTTGGTGCAAGTAAATACGAGTGGAGAAGAATGTAAGTTAAGCTTAAAATGATAATGAGTTACTCTAACACCTTGTTATACTTTTTGGATCTTATGAGGTTTCCTCACTCCCTTTGGGTGTGAGGCAAATTCTTGCTTGAGGCATTGGAAATCCTTCTTGTGTACATTGTAACTTGTAAATTTGTGTTACTGACTTGTCTTCATGTACTGAGACTTCTTAATTTGACATCAGGGAATTGTTATTCGTATTTAATTCTTTAATGCTTTGCATGAAATTCCATCAATCAGAATATATATTTTCCCCTTATCCCAGGGTTATTGTACTGCATTCAAACTTCTATTTATTCATTTTAGATAATGACACAGTAATGTTACTTAATTAGTCACTGATTGCAGCTATTCCGCTATTGTTTGTTAACATAGTGTATCATATTCTTCTATTATGTCTTGGGATTTCAAGTACTTTGTTGACATGCATTATTTGTCAGAGTATATTATAATGCTCTTATTTCATACATATTTTACATAAATGAACTTTGTTTATGGATTCTTATATTGTTGCAGCCAAATCTGGTATTGATCCTTCCAACTGTGTTGAGCTTGCAAAACATGTGAAATTGAGCTGCCCAAACCTAGTGTACTCTGGCTTAATGACAATAGGAATGCCAGACTATACCTCAACTCCACAGAACTTTCAGGTGATGAATTCTATTGTTATATTTCATTTGTTGCCTTAATATTGTTTTGTTGAAATTTAGTCTGCATTTTATCATCATTTTGTTGGTTTTGTAGTACAGTTTTATGTGCCTTGTATTCAAAATTCTATTTGTCTATTTATTAAGGTTTTCTCCTTTGTGAAAAATCAGACCCTATCAAATTGCAGAACTGAAGTATGCAAGGCACTTGAAATGCCCGAGGAGGAATGTGAACTGTCAATGGGCATGTCTGGCGATTTTGAGTTAGCGGTATGGAATAGTTTACTGAAGTTATTTAGCAGTTCAAATTTTCTTGATAGCATTGCATGATTGCACCTGCAATTATCTCACAGTTTTTTATGCTTTTTAGCTCATCAGGGAATGAATTGACAATTACCATAGGAATGAGGTTCTTTGATACTTGATGTGATGCTGATAGTGTATGGTATGAAGAATGCTAACAAACAACAACACACTTACATATTCTTTATTATTGAATCGAATTCAGCTATGTCTCACTAAGTAATAAATGAAAATCATTAAATTATATAGGGTGTAAGAGTAAGACCCACATCATTTAGTGAACCTCACATGAATGTCACCCAACAATAGAGTACTATTAGATAGCGTGTTGTTAGCATTTTTCATGGTTTGTAGATATTGTTATGATGACACTGGCACATTTCTTTTAATTAGTATTGGTTGTGAAGCATTTTGGAAATTCTTTTTTTTTTATCAGCAAAGGTAAGCTATATATTAATTGGAGTACCAGAGGTACTGAATAGAACATAAAGGACCATACAAATGGTTCCACAATCAGACATTCATATTCTGAAAGGGAACCAGTGTATGGATATAGATTTGCTATGAAATTTACATGAATTAGGTTCGTAACTATGTAGTCTACTACTGATACAAAAAGCTTTGTGTAAAGCTGCTTGCCCATTGATTGAAATGGACTGTGAAACCTTTCTCAAAACACTGTGAAACCTTTCTCAAAACCCCTTAGCCAAGACCACAGTAGGAATGCCGATAGATAAGTTACTACTACATTTTGGAAATTCTTATCGATAGATAAGTTACTACTACTTACTAGAGTCATCCTTTTTTTGAACTACTACTTTAAGATTTCTCAACGAGCTGATGTTCTTTTACTCTTGATCAACTGTATACATGCAACTGTTCAAAAATATTTTTTTGTTTTCAGATTGAGATGGGTAGTACTAATGTAAGAATTGGATCCACAATATTTGGACCGAGGGAGTATGCAAAGAAACAATAATAGCAAGAAGTTGTAATCTCTCCCTTCCTCCCTCCCTCCCTCTCTCTCTCTCTCTCCTCTGTCTATCTATGTATACATACAGACTGTATTCATTAATGCACAGATGTTATGAACTGTATTGTATTCATTTACCTTTGTAATTGACGCGATGGAATTGGTAATAATAAAGTTCATATCTCTACAAAAAAACAAATAATAATCGATATGCAAAATCTCCCTATTTTTTCTTTGTTTTTTCAGAGTGCTTGTTCATGCTAAATAGAGAATGTGTGTATGTAGTGAGAGGGAGAGTAAATCTTTGTCTTTTTTTTTTATTTTTTATCTGTGAACATATATAATGTTGACAAATTTATTTTAAAAATATGAAAATTTAAATTTTAGTATCTGAAAATAAAAAAGTGTGACAAATTCATTCATCTCTTAACCTTACTAAAAGAGCTTATGACCTAGAGAAATGAAGATGTTATCAAAATATTATCAATATAGCTGTTGAATAAATTAGATCAAAATGTTGATAAATTTTCATTTGAGCAAAATGTTAATAACTTCCCATTTGACTATTCCAATTTTTGTTTCATTTAAGAATAAACTATAATTTAATATACATCTCCTTTATTTTTTATCATTACAAACATAATTTTACAATAAATACTTAAAAATAAGAAAATAAACATAAGAGTCACAGCAAGCATAATATTGATTAGGATAAATAGTCATTTTCATTCCTGTGTAAAGCGCGGACTAGTTTGTCATTGAAAAATAAAAATGAAAATTCAAATCTTAGTCCCTAGAAATGAAAAAAGCACGACAAATACATTCATATGTTAACTTTCGTTCATTGTCATTCATGAAAAGGCCTACATGACATAAAGAGATAAAAATATTACAAAAATTATTGTCAATCTGACTTCTGGATAAATTGGTAAGTTTTCATTGAATTATTTGTCAAACTTCAACTTTGGTTTTATTTAAGGGTAAAATATAATTTAATTTTTATTTCTCAATTTTTATTGTTACAAACATAATATTACAATAAACACTTAAAAAAATAAAAAATCAAATATAAATTAGAACAAACATTATAATAAGCATAATATTAATTAATAGATATAATCTATTAATAACGTACAATCATTTGAAAGAGAATAAATAAATATTAAATTATATTTTATCTTAAATGAAATAAAATAGGGGGTATGACAAATTTTAGTTCCAATGTGACACATACACTCTTTTCTTAACATTAGGATGAATGAATTTGTAGCTTTTTTTGTTTTTTAAGAGAACTAAAATTTGAATTTTTATTTTTAACACTTTACCCAAAGACAAAATTTATTATTTATCTTTCTATTTTTTATTTTGTTTATTGTATCTTTAAAACAATGAGAAGAAGAAGAAAAAGAAAAAAGAAAAAGAAAGAGACCAAACCCAAAAAGAACAGAGTGGGTAGAGTGACGGAAGCAGAAACCAAACACAACTCAATCGCGAAATGTCGAATTTGCCCCAATCGCTGTCGATGGGCGCGGCCTTCGGCGGAGGCGGCGCTCCGCCTCAGCCATCGAGTGTCGGCGGCGGAGCACAGGGTTCCGGCGCTGGCAAGGATCGGAAGATGGCGTCGGCGGAGCAGCTCGTGCTGGAACTCAGCAACCCTGAGCTCCGTGAAAACGCGCTTCTCGAACTCTCCAAGGTAAACCCTAATAAATAACCGTTTTTATTTGCCCTTTCGAGTTTCTGCTTCAATTTTTCCTCGTTTGAATTGTTGTGACTGTGAATTGAAGATTGAAGCCTCTGCTTTTGATTTTCTGAGGGTGTAATTACGGTTTATTTTGTTTATTTAATTACTTGTTTTTGTATGTGTGTATCCGTCAATATGAATTGAAACCTTTTTTTTTCTTCTGATTTTCGCGTGTTAGTTAGCCGTTGAGATATCATGCTGATGCCGTTTTTACTGTTATGAGGTTTGATGTGGTGTGTGGAGAGTTAGATGGCTGTCTTGAAGCTGTTTCCCCTGTTCGTTGTTTGTTTCTCTCTTTTTTGGAGTCACTTTGTGTTTTTGTTTGAGGAAAGAGGTGAGATTGGTTTTTATGTGTGTAACTGTAACTAGTGGAGGTGAGAATTAGTTTCATGCCTTTGTCGTGTGTGTTATTAATCCCCTTTTGTTAAATTCCAGCAACATGAATGAGATGGAGTAGTTCAATGTTGGTAGGGATGCACTTGTTTAACTTTGAATTTGTTTTCTAAAAGTAAGCGGAATTCAGACACAAAAATTTGGTACCGTGTTACACATTGTTGGGGTGTTAGATTGCTTGTGTTTTTCCTAATCTGGAATTGGATTGCTGAAGTTGGAAAATTGACTTCTCAACAAAATTGAATGAAAGACAATGGTAAAAAATGATTAGTGTTGAAAGGAACAAATTGAGGAAATGGTCCTTGTGCCAGACTGATCACACGTCCTAAACCAAAAGTGAAAGAAATGGACAACCCAGTTGAACAGGATTCGGCTGTTACCAGCCTCTTCACACAAGGTGCCTCCATCTTGGTTCTCAGCTTTTTATTTAATGTGAGCTTTGGGGGGGGTGGGGGGGGGGGGGGGAGTGGTATCCTGGATAATGTAGGTTCTTCTTTTCACTGTTTTGGTGTTACAGTGGGGGTGCAAGCGTCATGGGCTCCAAAAACTTAAACTTATTCTTAGAATGTGGATTTGGGCCTAACTCAACTCCAAAAATTACCTCTTAGGGTGAGGGTTGCCCCTTATTTATATACTCTATCTTGACCTCTAGTCGATGTGGGGCTTAGGTTTTTTCCAACACACCTTCTCACACCCAACACTTTTGGGCTTAGTGTGGTCTACATTGACCCACAACATTACACATTAAAACACTGTATTATGATATCAGAGCTTAGGTTATTCTTGACAGAGGAATAACAAAAGTCATTCTCCACCGGGGACCTACTGTCCCTGGTGGAACTTCCTCTGCCCTTCTAAGGTTATGTTCCCTCTCTTCACAAACGTGCGTGCGGTACCACACACCTTTGCTTCTGTTTGGCAGCTGTCTTGGCATCCTTTTGCCAATGACCACTACCGTCGCCTCTCCCTTCATGGCTATCGAGATTCCTTCGGACTCTGCTTCCTCAACGACATTCACCAACGTCCCTTGCACAAATACATTTTGTGCACAACTTTCTTTGTGGGTGAACAGTACCCACGCCCACTGTTGGTCCTGTTCGACCACCAGTGCACTGCCCTCTTGAACGCCATACCATCCACATGTGCAGCCAACTAGCCAACTCAACACACTGTCGTAGCGACCCCACAAAGGGCCCTTTTCTGGCGAGAGAAGTGCACGCACACAACGTGTGACACATCTCAGGCGAGCATCACACTGGAATTGCCTCCTTCTTCCTAAGGGCGTGCTTTGCTTTATTCACAGGTGAGCACCTGTCGCAACTACGGGCCTTCATTGATTGCCTCCAAAGTTTTTCGGCACAACCACACGACATGAACCGTCTTTATTTTTTGTTTTTGTTGGATTTACCACATTTGTAACAAGCTTGGTTCATATAACATATATGCTCCAGCTTGAGGAAGAGTGTGAAATATATGATTTGATATGTTTTAATTACAACATTACACAGTAAAACACTGTTATACTTATGAATAGTCAATGAATGATGATTACAACTTAGCAACTTAATTCTCATTAGAGACTCAAATCCTATGACCAACACAATTTATAACACAGACCCACCATGCAACAACACCATTCTCCATGATCTAGAACGACTTAGAACAAATACATTGGCAATATTAGTTATTGTAATTATATCACGATTTGGCTTGTTTTTTCTTGTAAATGTTTGGTAGTGCTGATGTGCTTATAGAGGTATCTCATCAATGTCTTTCTTCCATGTTTTTTTGCATTTTAGAAGAGGGAGCTATTTCAAGATCTTGCTCCATTGCTATGGAATTCTTTTGGTACAATTGCTGCACTTTTGCAGGTATGTTATCTGGCTTGAGTTACATATTCCTTGCCTGTATTGTTTACCATACTTTGCTTTAATCTTTCTTGTTAATTTTTACTTGGTTTGTAAAATTTTGAGCTTATACATTTTCCTTTTCTCCGTATGCTTTTATTACCTATCATTCCATTATGATCAGTTATATCTTTTGATAAGTTGATGTCTTTACTTGCTTCCAACTTTTTTCCTTTGCAAAACCAACTTTTTATAGTCATAAAAAACTGATGGGATGGTGATTGGGTGATAGGAGTACATGGTGATGGTGTGATATAACTCAACTTGTTTAAAACTGATAGCTCTTAATTGGTCATAATAGCTAAGCCAATCATGCTTTTGGTAATTAGAGAGCTTTTATACTCTCAGCTACTCTGCAAACTGCATTTTTTCAGTGCATTTGGTTGAGAGGATGGAAGTGAAGTTAAGGAAGGAGAAGTTTCCTTGTTTGATTTGGTTCAAGAGAAGGGGTGGGGAGGAAAAATATGGAGTTTTCCGTTATACTCTTCACTCTTCTAAATAGTAATACAAGAGATGACAGGTAAGTAAAATAAAATCTCGCGGCAATTTAGTTTGCATAGTCCAAAAATTATAATCTGCTTTCCTTATGCTCCAAACCCAATATTGAAGGGGAGACAAGTGTAGGAAGGAAGGGATTTTAGCCCCTTCATTTCTGCCCCCCTCCAAATTTATGAACCCCAAAAGGAGGTAAAATCTAAAAAGTTTCTCCCCTTTTTTTTTTTGTTTCCCTGTAACCAAACCAAACACATTACTCCCACCAGTCTTTTACATAAGAAACAAATAACTAATTCATGAAGACCAATAAAAGCAGGTAAGTTAGTTAAATTAAATTAGTAGTATAAAAAATTTAAATTTATTCCAAAAATACCCATGGAAAGTAGTGGTAATATTTAATGACACCACATTATTCAAGGAATAATTTTTTCCACCAATGAATGTAACATATATTGTTAGTAAGCCAATAAATGCATCTCATTAATAGACTTATAATAAATTAAGGGTATTAAAGGAAATTAGCAATTAATACATCTTAAAGTGGATCCATGTTTCTTATAATTAACACCAAAAAAATGAAAGGAGTGTTGCTAGTTGTTCCTCATTTAATTTGTATTTTATATTTTATAGTCTCTGCATGCTATGTGCATATATCTGTCATTTTCTCCGTATTTAATTTGTATTATATTTTATATTCATGCCCTTGAACAAACTTGTCTCCTTTCATTCCTTAAGCATTAAATTTTTGTTTGTTGTTTTCCAATGGCAAGTTTCCTCACAATTGTTTTCCACTTACTAGGATTTTATTTTTGTTTCAGGAAATAGTTTCAATATACCCTGTTCTTTCACCACCAAATCTTACTCCTGCACAATCAAATCGAGTGTGCAATGCTCTTGCTCTTCTTCAGGTCAGATGACTGTCCTATAAAGTTGTGTTCAGCATTTTACTGAGGCATTCGTTTTATTTGTTAGTGAATAACTTCATTATGTGACTTTCATATTCTAGATCACGAAACTATGGAATTTGGACTTTTAAATTGTTTTTTGATAAATTATTTATAAAAATGTTTAGGAGGTACGATTGTTGGGCCGTACTAGAGTAGATAGGATTAGGAATGAATGCATTAGAGTGAAATTTGGGATAGTAGAAAAAATGGTAGAATCTTGCCTTAGGTAGTTTGTGCATGTGTGGAGAAGACTTGTAAAAGCCTTATTAAGAAGAGTAGATCAGATGGAGGGTAAGTGGGTAACCCTATAACTAGAGGTAGAGGGAAAATTATAAGCGAAACCATTAAAAATGGTTTATAAGTAAATGGTTTGTCTAAAGATTCACAATAGAACATTATGGCATCCTTCGATCCATATAGCTGATCCCCACATAGTTGGCAAAAACTTGGTTGTTGTTGGAAAAATGGCAAGGAGGCATAACCCATGTAAAAAACATAGATACCAAACTTGTTAGAATACCCTTTTAACCACATTCTGGTTCTAACATGCTAAATTCTGTTCAATGATGTGCACTGTGGTGGCCATAAAAAAGCTTTGAAGTGTGACTAACAGAGAAGAATTGTATCTGCATCTTACATGATTCTGACTAGTTAATCAGCCTTGGTCAATGTAAACATGCAATTATATAAACACAAACACCCTCCAAAATACTCCAAAACTCTCTCAAGTAAATATCAAATTTAAAGCATGCATTTGTCTATTACATTTATATCAACTAATATCAAAAGGACTGGAACAGAATACATTTTGCAAATCTTGGTATTTTGTTTTTGATAGGACAAAACAAAAAAAGATACTAATGTTTCTTTAAGTTTGCTAGTTCTGAGAATCTGTTGCTTAGAGTACTTCCTGTGTGATGTTTTGTTCTCTATCTTCATTCAAAATATGTTATGAAGAAAATAAACAAAACACTCATGCTGCCAAGTTTTTTTCCTTGTAACTTCTTTTTTCAGTGTGTAGCATCTCACCCTGATACAAGGATGCTATTCCTCAATGGTATTGTCACTTTCCTCATTCATCTGAAGGACTTTGAACTTCTGTCTGGTTCTGTATTGATCACCTTTGTGTTACGCGTCTGATAGAATTAGCATGTTCGTAAAATAAGCATTTTCCATTTGCTCAAGTGCTTTAGACGGTGGTGTCAGCTTTTTTTGATTTGGTTAATGCCATCTGGGTAATATGATGAATTGGAAGCTCTGGAAACTATAAGATCAAGATGAGCATTGTGGGGTATAATACAAGTCAAGTTGATGAGCTAAATAATAGACTGCATATGGACTCGTGATTTAAGGGGGGTTGATTGAATTGTAAATATTTGCCTTTTAATTTGATTGATTTCTCTTTATGATAAATTTAGTGCATAAACAGATGGGCAAATTCTCTCCTTTTTGCAAATTTAATTCCTTCTGCTTGAAAATTTTCACTGCAATATAATGCATATGCTGAGATTCCTGTTTTCTGATTGCTTTGGCTTAGTCTATGTTTTATTTTTAATTTATGCATAAGATGGTTTTGGAGGATATCTTATCACGAATGATATATAAGATGGTCTGCTGAAAATCTTCCAACCAACAAATAGCTTTTCTATGAATAGAAGTGAATCTTGTCATTGTCTTTCTCATCGTAGGACTTCCTGTGTTGCTTGAGAATGAAGTTCCTTTCTCCTATAGGTCATCGCACATGACTTCCCATTTTAGCTGTCATAACATTTTCCTTGTTGCTGTTGTTGGATTTTTTACTTCCAATATCTATACACTTTTAAGCCTTTTAGGCTAGAAGCATTTAGTTTGCATGTACCTTTTTTATATTGAATAATAATAAGATTTCTGTGATGTCACAATATCCGTTATGGTTTTTGCTCGTTAAAAGGACCTTACACGAAGTGTTTGATATTTCATACAATGAATTGTTGCACATGCTTTTTCTCCTCTGCAGCTCATATACCTTTATATCTGTATCCCTTCCTTAATACAACAAGCAAGTCAAGACCATTTGAGTACTTGAGGCTTACCAGTCTTGGTGTAATTGGTGCATTGGTGAAGGTATTTCTTCCTTGCTCATTCTATTGTTGGATGCAAACATCTACATTAAAAAAAATTATATGACAATATACATGATTGATGATTATATGGCAAGCAATATTGAAAAAAATTATCACCAAAATCCTTGACACAAAAATCACTAAATACAATTTTTTAGGATGAGTTCATCTCTATATCAAGGAACACTATTTATGTTACATTATCATTGTTTCTTGAATTTTTTTTTTTTGTAATTCATATTTCATCTATTCTTGTTTTTTTATCAATTGTGACATTTTTTTTCTGTCTGATTTTTATTCACTAGGTTGATGATACAGAAGTTATAAGTTTCCTTCTTTCAACAGAGATAATTCCCCTGTGCCTGCGCACCATGGAAATGGGCAGTGAACTATCCAAAACAGTTGAGTTTTCTGATTCTTTATTCTTAGTCTTTGGTGAACTTATGCCATCACATTGTCTGGTAAATTGAATTTAGTTTCCATTTCCTCCTCCATATTTAATATTTCATCAACATATATATATGCACTTTTTTTTATAAGCACATACGTGAAGCTATCTTGCTAGTTCCAATACAGTGCTAAACATACTTATGGTTTATCTTTAATGCATTCATATGTTGATTAAAGAGATAGCATTAGATAAATTGACACAGGAAACTTTACTTGAGGAAAGTGCCTGTGAGATTATTGTAAAGCCTTCTGAATAGTTAATCTCAATTTTTTTGCTTGTTATGGGACAGTTTGAACTTCATCAAGATCTAATTTGAGCACTGGCATCTGTACTGTATGAGTTCAAATGAAGTTCTTGATCTTTAATAAGCCAAAATGTTTGACATAGATTCACGGTTTTGTATTATAATAAACTTTTGATCTCCTGTGTTCTGCAGACGTAAAGCTGCTTGATCTTTTTAAATTGTCACTGTCTTTTATATATGTACATAAATAAATAATAGTATATTGGAGCATGGTTGTCTAATGAAAGCTCTATCACCCCAGGTTGCAACATTTATTGTTCAAAAAATTCTGTTGGACGATGTGGGCTTGGACTATATTTGTACTACAGCGGAGCGCTTTTTCGCAGTAGGTCGAGTTCTGGGGAACATGGTGGCAGCTCTCGCTGAGCAACCCTCATCTCGTCTATTGAAGCATATCATTCGATGCTATCTTCGCCTATCAGATAATCCAAGGTTGGTTACTAATTTACAACTCCATGCATGTGTATTCCTTCTTCTTCCCTTCCACCTAAACTGCCTCTTGTCATACATACCCTTTTTGTTATCAATTTTCAAAACTCTAATTGAACTTCAATCTGGTTAAAACAGGGCTTGTGATGCATTAAGAAGCTGTCTACCAGACATGTTAAGAGATGCTACTTTCAGCACTTGCCTTCGTGTAAGTACCTCTAGTTCCCGTGATATAAAAATTTTATTTAATGAAATAGAGTGAATTGCTAGATTAAAGAAATCATAGGTTGTCGAATAGTCACTCTGTACACCAAAATCTTTAATTTCAGAGCTAGAAATTTTCCATTCGCCCTCATAAGAATATACATGCTTTGTTTGCTTACATTTATCTGGTCTTGATTTGATTTATTCAGGAAGACCCCACAACTAGGAGGTGGCTACAACAATTGCTTCACAATGTTGGAGGGAATCGGGTTCCTGCACTACAAGCTGGAGGAGGTTTCGATCATATGATTGTGACCTGAGTATAAACTATGCTTCATTGGTTTTTATCACCCTTTTGGAGTCTGGTTATATCTATGTTTCATGGAGTTTGATTGTTCAGAGGAAAAGGTTGTAAATTAATGGAGCATGGAATCCAAGTTAGAAGACATTTTTTTTTAATATATTTTAATAATTTATATGTATCCCAGTAGGTGGTTCTTTATACCCCTTCCCCCTTGTGCGGTTAAGCTTATATCTAGACATTGAGGTGGGGGTTTTTACTCCTTAGTGAACTTTGAGTAGGTACATTAAGATGTCAAATTTTCAATCAAGTTAAAGGCATTCTAGAAAGGTGGCATTTTATAAACGCAATCCTTGTTCAAGGTTATGAGTAAGATTGGGGGTCTGCAGTTTTATTTTTTAAAAGAAATAAATATATAATCTAAGAAGCGATTTAATATGCTTTTTATAGACTTCTATAGTTAATTGCTGCCGTAATACCAGAAGCTGTTTGTCAATTGTCTATTATGGTTATGGCTGCAGTGAAACCTAAAATAACACACCCAGGAAAGGACGTTAGATATATTCTCAAGCAGATGTGGAGGAATTTTTTAATGTACATTTTTATGGGAATATTTGTGTTTGTTGATAGTATTATTCTTCGGTGATGTTTAAGGCCCTTTTAACCAACTTATAGCAATATCCCTTTCTTTTTTTTAGAAGCTCACGTTTCCACTATTCAATGGAGGAACTAAATCTTAAAAGTAGAATGGGATTTTCATGTGCAAACGGAAGTTATATAAACTGAGATTAAAATTTGTTATTGGTACATAAATTAAGGTTTGAAATTGATAAGGTTTTGTATTTGAATATTATTCAGTTTTTCAGTAAGAAATGATAGAATGGGAAGGCATTTAATCTTATTGGTTTTTAATGCCTTGCAGAAGTTTATATAGAGGATTATTGAACAGAATTAAATCATGACAAAGGTTACAGTAATAGGTAGTTTTCAATGGATCATGAGGATGAGATAAATGTAATGGCTAAAAGTTATGGTCTTATGTTGAACATTTATTAAGGTGATTCACGCTAACCTTCGTTTTAAATCATAAGTAATATTATTGGATATAACTACTTAATTAGTTCCTCAATGTTAATTAGTTTTTGTGTGTGTGTGTGTGTGTGTTCGACAGTTATTTTTAGAAGGGTTGTTTATAAGAGTATTGAAAAGATGAGAGCTAATTTTGAATCTTTGACTATAAGTCTTAAAAATACATGAGAGACATTATGACCAAGACTAAATATAATAAACATCCATAAAGTAGTCACGACCACCACCGCCTAAGAATATTTCTTGAAGCATAAATTTAAAGCTCTTTCTCCTTTTAAGGATGAGAATAAAAAAAATGGCCATGATGTAGATTGTGGAGCAAATGCATATATGACTCGGGTAGAGAGGCAATTGGTCAATTATACTCAAATATTAATCTTAAATTTGTCAACAACTCAAGCTGCAAAATTTAATTTTATTCACTTAAATAAGTACTTATGAATATGTAATAATATATTACCAATAAATACAAAACATCTTATATATTTTTTATCACTAAAAATGGCAGTTTTATAAAAAAAATATTCATTTTCAATTTTATATTTAATAAAAATGATATTTTAAGGAATTGAATATATTTAACCCTACAAAAATTTGGGTAATCTAATATTTTTAAACTTGAGATAAGACTTTATGTAAACTAGTAAAACTTTCATACGATTTGTAGACTAGACTAGTAAGAGTTTACATAAAAGAAACATATATACTTTAATGGCATATGCATTTAACAAAATATTATTCTCCTAAAAATATATACTTTAAAAAATAATTTAACATTTCAATTTCATAATAAAGCAAAATAACAAATTACAAGTGTAATAGTATATATATATATATATATATATATATATATATATATATATATATATATGATTTTGTAAAAACATTAGTTATTAAAAAGTGAAAACATTTAAAAAAAGTTAATTTCTTTAAATCATTTGAGTCTTGACAAAATACTGTCATTGTGGAGCAGTGGGAGCAAAAATAAACAACTACATTATTAGTGATATCTTGTATTTATCATTCGTGAGTAACAGTATTCAAAAAGGACAAATCATCATATGTAAAAGAACTGCTGCTACAAGGAAACCTCGATGTAGATTGTATAAGACATGTTAGCCAAACCACGAAACATCGTGGATTTTTGTTCCCTTTCATTCAAACTGAGCTTATTTTAAATTATTTCTAATAACTACAACAAAGATGCATTACATAGTCACTTCTATAAATCTACTTGTTTTAGAAGTTGGAGTATTTCTGAACGTCATTCATGTAATTTTTACACATTAGGTAGCTGCATGATGTGTCACATTAGGTAGTTATATATGAATTTGTTGACAAGAACAATGGTTTGACATAACTGACACTCATTTGTGTTCTTTAATTAAGTAATTCAGAATTTAAATCTTAATTAATAATTATGTAATAAATCATATTAAAAGGAAACACTCACCTTATACCTTATTGATTCCAAAACATTTGTATGAGTTGCTTAATTGAGTTGAGTGTACACTTAAAATGTCCATTTCTTATGCCTTAAAAGATTGACAGATTGCTATGAACCTTCTTAGTAGAAGGGTAAAAATCAAAATCACAATATTGACCAGAGATATTTGCAGAGCTGAGCTCAACTCTTTAATTATATTGGATTAATTAAATAAATTGAGTCTAAATTTTATAAGCTTAACATTAACAGAATTTTAAATACTGCATGTGAAACACATACTTCTATGTA